>NC_044551.1:114626078-114891432 GCF_007565055.1 Rhinopithecus roxellana | reverse complement strand
TTTAAAGTAAGGCAACCACTTGAGACAAATATTTGGCAGTTACTTTATAAAGTTAAATATAGATACCGGTGGACCCAGCAATCAATTTATAGGTATTTTTTCAAGAGACATGAAACACATTTTCCAGACTTGCGAAAGGCTGTTTATAGCACCTTTTTCAAAATAGGCAAAAATACCGTGGATACAAACCCCAAATGTGTTTACAAAAAACAGGCGTCAACAATTATGATAATATTCATACATGGGAAACTATACAGCAATAAAGTAAGGAATGCATGATATTGCAAAACAATTGCAGTCATAAAAACACGATGTATGCAAAAAAAGTACATCACTGTGGATTCTATTTACATTGAAGTCCAATAAGAGATAAAAATGATGTGTAAAGACAATCCGAAAGTAGGCACTGAGTTTGGGTGGTAGTTATTGATTGGAAAAGAGACATTAAGAAATTTGAGGGTGCCACGATAGGTCCATATTTTGTACTGTGTGTTATGTGGCAGCGCCCATGGGGGGTAAGGCTAACTAATCTTCAAGTTCATTCAACTGAATACCTAAATTCTGTGTACTTATGCATGGTAATATTTAAAAACAATTGCAACCTATGTTTTGGGCTTTATCTACTTGTCCTTTTGTTTGACCATTTCTGTTTTTTTTATTCCAAAGTTTGTTGGTAGGTATCATACACTATTAGGATTGTTCTTCTCATAGATTGTTCTATCTTCTTTCAGAGGGTGTTACATTTTTTTTTGACAGGAAGTATCAGTAAATCCTCTTGACCCTGCCAGCTTGATTTTAGGGCTTGCTTCGTTTTGTCTCATGTCCTTGGTCATAGCTTTTGATGTAGGGCGTATCCTAATGGAAGTGTGGACTTTTTGGGTCTTCTCTGAGCGGCAAATGATTCACCGTGGACATGTTTGCACCCTGGTTGGTAGGACACTCTAAACATCTGTTTGCACTGCCCCAAGCCTGCGGTCTTCTCCATTTGCCCTTTGCTCCACAGCAGTTGTCTCTCTAGGCATGGTGGAGTCTGCTCTTAAAACAACATGGTCTTGCTTAGCCAAAAACCTGATGTGACACCTGCACGCAGACTTTCTGGGCCACATGGGATGTGCTTTCACCTACACTGTTTTTACAATCCTGCTGTTTCTGTTACCAGACAATGAGTGATCTCAATGTCTTCTGCACATAGAAGAAACCAATACCATGGCACCACCAGCTTTGAGAAAAGAAAAAGGCTTTCTGTGATTCCAGCTGGTAAGGGACAAGATGAAGCACTTCAATCTGGTCTCCCAAGCTGGAGTTAGGTCAGGTTTTCTAACATAGAGTGATGAGCATGTGACTGATTGGTTCATGCCAATGACTTTTCTCCTTTTTTGTTGATGCTAGGAAGTGATGTGCGCTGGGATTCTGCCATGGGGTCACACTTAGAGCTCCATCTGATGGATCCTGGAACTCTTGCAATGCAGTGCGTGCTCTTATTCAGTCCCCATCCTCATGTCCGGAACACGAGCTTCTCCCTTGTGGTCGCCCACTTGTTCAACGGGGCATGTTCCAGTTAATTGGCCTTCAACCTGGGGGTCATGGCCAACTGAAAACAACTCACAACTTTGTTGCCATAAAAGGTTGATCCAGACATGATCTGGTATGGTTACATCTCCTCGCAGGACGCAAACTCCAGTTCTCCAAAACTACTAGTCTCTCTCACGCTCAGCTTGTCATACATCTGTGCCTGGACTCACCTTTCTGTAAGGGAGTGCTCTGGGCATAAAGCTAGGACAAAGGTGTGGAACCAAATTTGTTATTCGACCTTCTCTCACAGCAGGCTGTCAGTTCTGTCCTGAAATGGTTGTTACATTATTTTGCCAAGTTTTAGAACTGTTTTCTCAGAGGTAAATTGGTATCAGTAGTTTGGTTCTGCGTTGGAAGCAGTCTCCCTGTCATTGAATTAAATTTTCAACATTTCATTTAGAAAAACTGTTTTCACAGTCTTGGTATTCTGGAGGACAGAGATGTTTATTACAAGTTGTTTTGTGAACGGGAAAACTTTTTTTTTTTTTTTTTTTTTTTAAGGAATTAAAAAGCTTGTGACTATTGTTAGCAGGTAAATTTACTCTGATACAGAGAATAGCAAATGGTATAAAAGTAAATGAGTTTACAGATATATACAGCTTTGTATCAGGCCATAAAACTTAACATCACCAGTGCCAAAGTCAAAAGCAAACTGAAAAGGAAAAAACCTGTATATTCTATAGGCAAGAAACAAATATTATTTTTTAAAAACATGCTTGCAATACTATTCAAAGATCCAAAATGCGATTTACATCAGTTCTCATTTTTTTGACCCTATGATTTTATATAAAAGGGACAAAATAATGTATGTCTTTTTAAAAAACCATAATTGTAATTTTCAGTGACAACACCATGTTGTCACGGGATAGAATTGACATGTGACCCAATGTAAGAGTGAAAAGGCATCATGAGCTTAAGAAGCAACATTGGCGGGCGCGTGGCTCAAGCCTGTAATCCCAGCGCTTTGGGAGGCTGAGACGGGCGGAATCACCGAGGTCAGGAGATCGAGACCATCCTGGCTGACACGGTGAAACCCGTTCTACAAAAAAGACAAAAAACGAGCCGGGCGAGGTGGCGGGCGCCTGTAGTCCCAGCTACTCGGGAGGCTGAGGCAGGAGAATGGCGTAAACCCGGGAGGCGGAGCTTGCAGTGAGCTGAGATCTGGCCACTGCACTCCAGCCTGGGCGACGACAGAGCGAGACTCCATCTCAAAAAAAAAAAAAAGAACAACATCCTTGACTCTTGGTTTGGGGTAAACCTCACTTCAAAAAGTCACTGAGAAATAAACAGCAAATGATCTTGTTTTTCATATGTAACACAGATATTTAATTATTGTAAACTGAGTGCCTTGAAGAAACATACCTTGTAAATGAAAACCACTATACTTAGATCTTTCTCCATTTTTTTCCTTTAAGTTTTCTAAAATTGAAGCATTTCCAATGACCAAGAAAATCAGTTTTACAATAATTTTAGTACCTTCCCTTGTGAAGTTTAGTTTAGCTATAAAGATATCACCAGTTAAGGAAGAGGTTTATTTGGTTAAGTTACCATATGAATGTACAACTATTTTCTACAATTTTAGTAAATACTAGGATAGGTTCAATTTGAATGCTTGACTCATGATTTCCCCTTCATAGTGGAGGCAAATGGTAGAGAATAAAGAAGTTGGGCATGGAATTCTAGTGGTTTTCAATGAGGATGGAAAGTAGGGGTGGAGGAATTGGTGTTTTGAGTTAGGTAAGAGTTAGGAGGATGAGGAGGAGGGGGGTTGTGTCCCCACTGGGACATTTCACAATATCCGGAATCATTTTTGTTTGTCACACTGAGAGTAAGCTGCTACTGATATTTAGTGGATAGAGGCACAGGACAGCTTTCCAAAACACATTTATCCCCAAGTGTCATAGTGCTGAGGCTGAAAAATCTTGTATTCTTATGAACTTGGGTTCAAATACTAGATGTGCCTCCTTGGTACTTATGTGATCTTGATAACATTATTCAAATGGGACTTACATGTATTTTCAGTGTTGTGAGAATAAGCTACAAGGAATACGAAATTGTAACAATGCTAGGAATATGATAGACTTTTAATAATTGTTAGCTCTTATGACTGCTACTATTGCTTTGCATTGTATTAATTTTACATTTATATGCAACTCCTTCATGTTCAGTTTCTAATTGTCTCATCTTTGAGAGGGGAGAGGAAAATACATAAAAAAGGTACTAGCTTGTATTGGGGAGTTTCTTGAGGTGTTTTCCCTTGGGGCATAAAAAGAGGCCCAAAAGTTATACTGACAACGTGTAGGTTTATATATCAAATATATTTTGGCTCAATATGGACCACAAATCAAAGACAACTTTATCCTGAAAAGTGAGATAGCTAACCAGATACTTTTGATTTCTAATATTACGAGTTCTGCCTCCAAAAGTAAGACAGAACAGTTGACCCAATAATTGGAGCCCATTTCTCTGGTGAGAAACAGGACATTTAAAATTATTCAACTTGTAATGGCATTTATTTTAGAATATATAAAATATTACCTATTTTGAGACATCCTGTTGGGAGATACAAATGCGGCTCTGCAAATAGTGCTTATGCAGAGAAAGGGAGATTAAACTATTTCTGAAAACCTCCCTTGTATAAAGGACAACTGAAAATCTTGGGGATTATGCCATCAGTATAATGGATAGTCAATAAATATTATCAAATAGATTTGCTTTCTTATTGCAGGATTTTCTATTGTAGAAAATGGGCATAGAGTCTGAAAGTAGAGCTTTGATGTCTACCAATTAATTGAGCTACCCCAACAGGAGGCATTCCTTCCTTCATCAGTATTTACTGCGTGCTTATGGGTGCCAGGTCTGTGTTAGGAGTTGGGATTACCATTGTAAACAAGACAGGCTAGTGGGGGAGGCATGCCACAATCAGATAATCATATAAACATGTCTCTTCAAACTGTAAGAAGTACTATGAAGAAAAAAGGAACTCAGCAGAAGTAAAAAAAAAAAAAAAGCTCTGAACAACTTTATTAATTCCTAATGATAATTTTGCATTATTTACTTTATTTGTTCATTCATTTATTGATTTATTATCTTTCATTTGCTCAATTGAGAAACTATTAAACTACTATTAAGTTACTGTGCTAGCTGCTGGGGAAAAACGCAAACAAGATACTCCTTGTGTCTTCGTGGAATTTATGATTTAGCTATTTGAGTAACCAAATATTTTAAAGAGGAAACACTGCCAATTCCCTTGTAAAATCACAAATAAGGGAAAAAAGAAAACCAGATGAGTTACCTGTAGATCAAATTAAATCACCCAGATATTATTAGTGCTGCCAATTGTGCACTGACCTTTATGACAACACATGAACATATCTGCCATTTACTGTCAGCGTTTGCTAGGAGAAGGGGGAGACTTCATTGCCATCATTAATGATTTTGCTTATTGAAAAAGAAGGATAAGATACAGAGAAGATTGTCAGCAGAATTTCCTGATGGTATTATAGTTTCCTAGCAGGCAGGAGACTGTTTCTGACTTTCAGAAGACTTATCTTTTGTCATCCATTCTAAATGAATTCTATTTGTTTTAACATTCATAAAACATACACTTTCTTACTTTGTCTCCAGTAAATAGAAATTATAGATTAATTTTAAAATAGCATGACTCAGATTTAATATATTTTTATAAGTGATCATTTAAAATTTCAATTATTCAGGCTTAATTACTATCTTTTCTATATGAGTCTGTTGCATACCTTGTAAACATTTCCAATAATCACATGAAATTTTAATGAATTCCCAATAATTGTCATATTAATTTTAAATTAATTGTACTTGTCCACTTTGAAAAATAAATTTTAACTGCTACTATAAATAACTCAGGAAAATGAATTCATTTTTACATGAGAGAGACTGTTACTTTGGATGTTTGTAACTATAAATACTCTTTTTCTTCTCAAAGAATAAAAATACCTGATAGAATTTAAATGTTTCTTTGTGCCATGCACATATAGTGACTATTAGATGTACTTTACATGGATTACTTAATCTTTATGCAATAGTAAGAATTAGGCCTCATATATGTTTAATTTTAAAATGTAGAAAAAAAGGTACAGAGAGGTTAAGTGATGAGCTCAAAACTGTATGTCTTCTAAGAGTTGATAACAAGATTTAAATCTGAATGTCTGAAATCCCAGAGTTTTAATCACTATTTTAGCTTCATTTGCTTTCTGTATTCCTACTTCTGCCTTTTCTCTTTCCTCTACAACTTCTCTCACTTTTTTCATCATAAAGCAATCTAACACAGTGACCTCTTTAAAAGGGGCCAAAACAAGACTCCTATTTTGTGTGGTCAACTGTCTTAAGTTACAGGCATACCTGGCAGATATTATGGATTTGCTTCCAGACAACCACATTAAATTGATACCACAACAAAGTGAGTCACACAAATTTTTTGGTTTCCCAGTTCATATTAAAACTTATGTTTCCATGATACTATAGTCTATTAAGTGTGTGATGGCATGTCTGAAAAAACAATGTACATACCTTAATTAAAAAAGACTTTATTGCTAAAAAATGCTAACAATCACTGGAGCCTTCAAGAAGTCATAATCTTCTTGCTGGTGGAGCGTCTTTGCCTTGATGTTGACTGCTGCTGACTGATTAGGGTAGTGGCTGCTGAAGATTGGGGTGGCTGTGGCAATGTCTTAAAATAAGACAACGATTAAATTTGCCACATAAATTGACTCTTTCACAAACGATTTCTCTGTAGCATGCAATACTATTTGACAGTATTTTATTCACAGTAGTACTGCTTTCAAAATTGGGGTCAGTCCTCTCAAATTCTGCTGCTGCTTTATCAACTTAGTCTGTGTAATATCCTAAATCTTTTGTTGTTATTTCAACAATGTTGTAACATCTTCAATAGGAGTAGTTTTTAATCTAAAAACACTTTCTATGCTCACCTATAAGAAAAAACTTCTCATCCATTCAAGTTTTATCACGAGGTTGCAACAGTTCAGTCACATCTTCAGGCCTGCTTCTAGTTGTGGTTCTCTTACTACTTCCATCTCATCTGTAGTTACTTCCTCCACTGCATTATTGAACCCCTCAAAGTCATCTGTGAGGGTTGGAATCAACTTTTTATAAACTCCTATTAATGTTGATATTTTGAATGCCTTCCACGAATCACGAATGTTCTTAATGACATCTAGAATGGGTAATTCTTTCCAGAAGGTTTTCAATTTACTTCTTCCAGATCCATCAGAGGAATTACTACCTATGTCAGCTAAAGCCTTACAAAATGTATTTCTTAAATAATAAGACTTGAAAGTCAAAATTACTCTTTGATGCATGGGCTGCAGAATGTTAGCAGAATGTTGGGGGAGCTAGCATGAAAACAACATTAATCTTGTACATCTCCATCAGAGTTCTTGGGTAACCAAGTGCCTTATCAATGAGTGGTAATGTTTTGAAAGGAATCTCTTTTTCTGAGTCATAGGTCTCAACAGTTGGCTAAAAATATTCAGGAAACCATGTTGTAAACAAATGTGCTGTCATCTAAGCTTTGTTGGTGAATTTATAGAGCACAGGCAAAATAGATTTAGCATAATTTTTAAGTGCCCTAGGATTTTCAGAATGGTAAATGAGCATTGGCTTCAACTTAAAGTCAGCAGCTGCATTAGCCCCTAACAAGAGAGTCAGCCTGTCAATTGAAGCATTGAAGCCAGACATTAAGTTATCTCTAGTTATGAGAGTCCCAGATGACATCTTTTTCCAATAGAAGGCTGTTTCATTTACATTGAAAATCTACTGTTTGGTGTAGTCACTTTCATCAATTCTCTTAGCTATATCTTCTGGATAACTTGCTACCGCTTCTATATCAGCACTTGTAGCTTCACCTTGCATTTTTATGTTCTGGAGATGGCTTCTTTCTTTAAACACCACAAACCAAGCTTTGCCAGCTTCCAGATTTTCTTCTGCAGCCTACCCATTTCTTATCCTTCATAGAATGGAAGAGAGTTAGGGCCGTGCTCTGGATTAGTCTTTGGCTTAAGGAAATGTGGCTGGTTTGATGTATCCAAACCACTAAAATTTCTCGTATCAGCAATTAGCCTGTTTCATTTTTCTCATCATGTGTTCACAGAAATAGCAATTTTAATTTGTTCCAAGAGCTTTTCTTTTGCATTAATAAATGGCTGTTTGGCCCAAGAGGCCTCGCTTTTTGCTTTTGACATGTCTTCCTCTCTAAGCTTAATCATTTCTAGCTTTTGATCTCAAGTGAGGTATTTAGACTCTTTCACTTGAACCGTTGGAGGCCATTGTAGGGTTATTAATTGGCCTCATTTTGGTAATGTTGTGTCTCAGGGAATAGAGAAAACCTGAAAGGGGTGAGAGAAGGGGTAATGGCAGGTCGGTGGAATAGTCAGAACACACACAGCATTTTTTGATTAAATTCGTTGTCCGATATGGTTTGGCTCTGTGTCCCCACCCAAATCTCATCTCGAACTGTAATCCCCATAATCCCTACATATTGAGGGAGTGACCTGGTGGGAGGTGATTGGATCATGGGGGCAATTTCCCCCATGCTGTTCTTGTGACAGTGAGTGAGTTCTGACGAGATCTAATGGTGCCATGATTGTAAGTTTCCTGAGACCTCCCCAGCCATGTGGAACTGTGAGTCAATTAAACCTCTTTTCTTTATAAATCACTCAACCTCTGGCAGTTCTTTATGGCAGTGTGAGAGCGAACTAATATGCTGTCTTATATGGGTATGGTTTGTGGCACCCCCAAATAATTATAATAGTAACATCAATTATTATAACAGACATAATAATAATACAGTTTAAAATATTGCAAGAATAATTAAAATGTTACACAGAGCCACAGAGTGCACAAGCTGTCGGGAAAATGGTGCCTGTAGACTTGTTTGATGCACATACAGCTTCAATTTATAAACACAGTATCTGCAAAGTGCAGTAAGGTTAAGTGTAATAAGAGGTATGCCTGTACTGACTCACAGTGCCTCTAAGTATAATAACTAGTTTCCAGATTAATTATTGGCACTATCTTGATACATTTATTTAGAAAAAAGAATAGTTTCTAGGAGAGTTATAATACATAGTTTCTATGGAAAAATAACTTTTGTTCACATGTTCAAGTTGCTTTGCTTAAAATGTACAATGCTAAAGAGTAGGCTTTATTTTATAAAACTACATTTTCTTAGTGTTCTGTTTGCTTGATTAAAGTCATATCTAGGAGATATGATTTGGAAAGATTCTTTTCTTCAATCTGCCTGATGAAAAAATGCAGAGATATTGCAGATGTGTTAGTGTTGCTATCATGTGAAACATTAGCCGAAACTGACCAACAAAAACACATTGCCGGAATGACGGCCATTTTATAAACAGACTGCTTTTCAATGGATAAATACAACTCTGAACTTCAGCCTAGGAAAGTTGAGTGTCATGATAGCTTACCTCTTAATAAAATGTAGTTTTAGTGGGCTAGAAACAGAGTCTGGGTCCTTGGTACTTAATTCTTAGAGCAAATTGCGTTTTCCTTTACAAACTATCATTTTGTCTCTACAGCATCTTCAAACTTCATTCTTATTCTTTTATGGCTTTGGGAGCCAAAAGAGAATCTTACTATTTTTATGTAATCTAAAAGTTGGGATAAATTTTTCCATCTCAAAAATCAAAAGCCCTTTCATATATTTTTCAACATGTAAAATACATGATTTGGAGTCACTTATCAGAAATATATTTGATATGCCATATAATTTTGTTATGTAGCTAAGTATTTACCCATCTGAATATCAAAGCTGGTTTCACTGAAAGTATTTTAGATTCAAACCATCATTAAATGAAGTTAATAGAACATAGTAGCCATATATGTGCTGGCTTTAGAGTCAGGCAAAATTCTGTTGATTCCCAGCTTTGTCACTATGTGACTTTTTCTGGACTTCAGTCTCCTCACTTATGAAATGAAAATAATTATATGCCTCTTTGGATTGCCAGGAGCTTAAATGCCGTAAGTCTTACAGAGAGCTCAACATAGCCCTTTGCACATTGTAAAAATTCGAGGAGTACTCCTATGTTAGGCCATTCTTGCATTGCTAAAAAGAAATACTTGAGACCGGGTAATTTATAAACAAAAGAAGTTTAATTGGCTCATGATTCTACAGCTATACAGGAAGCTTGGTGCTGGCATCTGCTTGGCTTCTGGTGAAGCCTCAGGGAGATTTCAGTCATGGTGGAAGGCAAAGTGGGAGCAGTAACATCACATGGTAAAAGCAGAAGTAAAGGATTGGGGGTGCCACACACTTTTAAGTGACCAGAACTTGTGTCAACTCAGAGGAAGAGCTCACTTGTCACTAAGAGCTCACTTATCACTAAGGTGGCCCAAACCATTCATGAGAGATCTGCCCCCGTGATCCAAACACATCCCACCAGGCTTCACCTCCAAGATTGGGGATTACATTTTAACACGAGATTTGGGTGGGGACAAATACCCAAATTATAGCAACTACCTCATATTATTACAAAATGGTCATACATGTCTTTACTTACCCATCAAGGGATGAAGAACATGATTTAGCCTTTCTATTCTGATTCATTGTGAAAATTGTTAATATATTTTAGACAATTTTCATATAAGGGAATAAAAACTTTCAATTAGTAGGCAAGCAATCTAAGCATCACACTTAGTTGTCTTTGAGGCTGAGACTTATAAGTAAAACAGTATAAAATAAGCATACAAATCAAGATTACTGACTTTAAAGTCATAGGGTTGGGCTCAAGTAATAGGTTCATCAATTAACAGTTATATGATCCTGAAAATTTTACTTAACTTTTCTGTTTTGGTTTCCTTTTCTTTAGGAAAATTATAGTATTTACCTAAAAGGATTGCAAGAGTTAAGCAGTAACCACATGTAGGGATTTCGGAGGGCTCCTGGTAGCTAGCCAATGTTGGATAAATGTCAGCTATTGCCATTTTGTTTTCCCAAGATGCATGTGTTCTGTAAAAGAAGTGGCAGAGGAGTCTTTGTGAAATGATGAGTAAGTTGGTTTTGAACAATAAGTAGGATTTTTTTTTTTCTAAGCAAGCAATGGGAGGCTGCAAATCATAGGGATTAAAGTACTTTAACTTGATTTGGGAGCAGTGAGAATTTGACTAGAACTAAAATGAAGTATTTGTCTGAGGGTAGTGGGTGCAGGTTTGGTAGTGGGACTCAAGAGCTCTCCTAGGGCTATGAAAAGACCTGAGGTAGCTTGGGGTAGTGAAGACCACTGTATAGTATTGAGAAAGTCAGCCTCCATCTTGCAGCCACAGCACCGTATATAGTATTAATAGGGAGTTTCTAAGCAGGCCTGTGCTTCAGAAAAATGGAAGTAGTAAAAATAATGATAGAAAATACATATAGTCCTTTTTTACATGACAACTACTATTCTAAGTGCTTAATTCATATAAATGAATTTAATGTTCAAAACAACTATATGAGGTAGGTACTACACCATTTTACCAATGGAAAAGGTCACATAAAGGTTAAGCAATTTGCCCAAGTTTAAATGCGATTTGAGACAAAAAAATTCAGCAGCACAGTCTCTACTTTTAAACACTATACCATACTGCCTCTGTATAGTGGTGAGGTGAAGAGATGCTGAGAAATAAAAGGAGAAAGAAGAGGAGAGGGCAGCTCTCTGCTGAGTTATGGAGGATGGTAGAATGAGGAGAGAGAGCAAAGGAGAAAAGTTAGGAGACATTTGGAAATTATAATGTGGATCTAAATAGAATTAGTCAACAGGAGAAAAAAGCAGAGCATGGAAGATTGGAGATAAATTTCAGAAACAGAACTCAAAAAGAGTTGGCAAACTATATGCATGATTAGGAGAAGTTAAATATTTAGGACGGTGTTGATGTTTTTGGTTCGGACCATTGCTTACACAGTGATGTTATTACTTCTCAGTCAGTTTTCTGTAAAATAAGGTGCAGAATTTGTTGTCCTTAATGTGTTCCAACCCCTTCTACTTAATGTGCAATGCTGCCTTACATTTTGCAAGAGATTTTGTCATTCTTGTCTCCACTAGAGTCTGTGGTGGTATTTGGCCAGCATTGTGTCTTATATAATCTCAGAACCCTTGCCAGTGCCTTAAAAACAATAGGGTCACAACATGTAGAAGAATAAGTAAGTGGTAGGAGCAGGGTGACAGGAGGAAGATGAGTTAAATTCTGGACACCTTAAGTCTGCAGATACTGCGAGATACTCAAGTAGCGATGTTCAGCAATTGATTAGAAATTCAGAGTAGGTACTCTGGGATAGTAAAAGATATTGATGGAAATTTTGTAATCATCCAGGTGGATAACTTAAGACAAAACTAAATATAATGACTAAAATTTAGTCTTTGCTGTTTGTAACACACTATACCAAGCCTAAACATGTTTGATTGCTTTTATTATTCCTCACTACAAATACATGAGATAGATGTGATTAGATCCACATTTTATAAAGAACAAGAGCTTTGAGAAGGTTAGCAATTCACAGAGATTTGCCTCTTTCATTCATCTCACAGGAGGTAGGTAAGACATGATTTTTTGTACTCACAGTCTGGCAGATTTAATTGGAAAATCCAAATCCCTGAAATTAATAGTAGCTCAGAACAGTTAATATACATTATTTAAAAATATAAAAACCTTTTCTTAGAAGAAACTGTCACTAACAGTGGTAATATACAAAAGATTACAAACCTGTAGATAAAATCTATTCCAAAAATTAACATTTTTGCTCCAAAGTTAAATATATAAAGGACTTATTTCCTATACTTAAGTTTTAAAGTAAACCTCATTTCAGAGATTTCTCTTAGAATTTAATGTGTCATACAGTCCCTCTAAGGAGTAGTATTCTACTGATGTACAGCAGTTTTATAAAAATTATGTTGTTGATCTCATAGCACAAGCTGGTTACTAAGGTGAGCCAGAGGATCATAAAATATCCTCTCATCAAATCTACTGCTTCATTTATTTCCCCTGGAAGCCCACCAAGTTGTCTACCGGACCACATGAAATACTTCTAGTGACAGAAAACTCACTTTCTCTGTTTGCACAACACATTCCTGAACAGCTCTAACAGCTAGAGACAACTCAGATTTTTGGTTCTTATATGTTAAAAATTAGCAAACGGTTTAAATTTTTTGCTAAACCTAAGACACTTTTGTTGTGCTAGAAGCCTCAAAAATGGGTATGATTTATTATATAGACTGAAATTCTCTAAAGTTTTGAAGTGATCATCTCGAAAGACACATTAGTACCATATCAAAAAAAGAATAAAATTACAGTCAAATCTGAAGAAGTACATATCCTTCATTTCAATTATTTGCAAGACATAATATTTGTGAAGAAAAACAAGGATAACATATATCTGGCAGTTTATTCAGATCCTCTCACCTTCTACCTATCCCCTGAGAAAATGCTAATAATCTAGAATAAAAGGAAGCTTTTAAGCTATTTTGATCACCTTGAAAATAAAAATTAATAAAAATAATGACAAAAGATATTAATTAAAAAAGATTTCTATTTAATACATTACATCAGTCACTAAGATATTATTGGGCTGCAATCCTTTCCATTAAAATTGACAAGTTGCAGTGAGTTTTCTGAGTCATAATGGTGAAGTGTAATGCTAAGAAAATGCTCACAGGCTTAGTATTTAGCATTTGTCTTTCTTTTCAAGAAGCAAGTATTAATGCATTTAAGTGTTTACAAATGGGAAGGTAAAGAGGTTCTGAAATGTCTTATAGTGCATTCTGAGCAAAAGAGGCAATCATTTTCCAGGAAAAGGATGATTTTTTAAGTAAAAGGCTTAAAAATTATTTTTTAAGTAAGATGCTTTTTAAGTAATTGCACCTAAAGGAAATTCTTTTGAAGTACAATACTTAATTTTAAGCATTGCTTAATTTGATTTTTAAATAAAATAGACCTTAAGGAAATTTGTTATAAAAATTTTGGTATGCAATTCTATCTTTTGGATTTACTTTAGTCATAAATAATGGCTAATAGCTTCTTTCTGCCAGAAATTTCCCTCTTGACGAATCATGGGAATCAGCAGCTCAAAAGCCCAAAACATACTTTTTTTCTAACCCAGGCCAGGGAAATAAACCCTATGGTTTGCTTGCTCGTGTAGATTCTTTACTGAAACCTGAAAAACAAATAAAGGAAAATTTTCATAAATAAGAAGACTGAAGCCTCAACTTCTGATAACCAGAAAATGTACTTTTACCAGCAGCAGCTGACATCCCCTGAAGTATGGCATAGAGAACTGCCCTAGATTAGAACTCTGACTCCTCCTACTCTCCCAAGTGGATTGGTCTGCATGCATGTTCCATTGGGTCATTTGTTTTTAAATCTTTCCACTACTTTTTAAAATTTTTGATTCCTAACACCAGGTCTGAAATTTATCTTACACCCCTATTTGGATACGTAATTTTTGGAGACCAAGGAAGGTGTCTTGATCATCCTTAAAACTCTTGCACATATTAGTCATCAAACAAAAATCATTGAATTCCTAAATGCATGGTATTGTGTTGACATCTGGGGATAAAACAATGAACAGTATCAACATTATTTCTGTCCTTACTGAGTTTTCTTTGTAGTTGAGAAGATATGATGTACTTGGAAGATATAATCTAAATACAATTCCTTACATTTAATTGCCAATCAATAAATACTTTTGAATGAACAATAACTGAGTTTGAACAGCATTTTCATTGTGTTACTTCTTACTTGAAAATTTCCAATGGCTACTCTTTAGGAGCTCAAAGAAACAGAAAAAAGTTTCCTGACTTTATGGAACTTGCATCTGGGAGACAGGTCATTTGCAAAAACAAATAAATAATACCAAAATCCAGAGGATAAATACAAAATAACAGGTTTTACATATTACAGGTGATCAGAGGATGAAACGATCACTAGCCAGGGACACTGGGAGAATGCTTTTGGAAGACATAGGCCTTACCCTGTAAATGTGACTAAAGACTGCTTCCCCATCCTTCAGCTAGAACCTCTTCTTTGATGACTTATTCGCTCACTCTCCTCCAACGATATTTGCTGTCTCAATTTTTGATGCTACTACTATACTACATGATATATATTTTTCTGTTATTTGCCACATTGAAATGTAATTGTCTGTTGGTATGCAAAACTCCACCACTGGAGTATGGACCTCTTGATAAGTGGAATTGCATCCAAATCATCTCCTGCTCCCGTGGCCTAACATAGAATGTAAACACACTTAGAGGTCACATTTAATAAACACGTGTTGAACAAATGTTAAAGATTATTCTAGAAGACACACTCTGAAAACATGACAGGATATCACTGAATTCAGCCATGTATTCAATAGCCTGATAAAATAGTTCATCCTCCTTCCACAATGGGTTCCTAAACACTTGATGATGGGGTTAAAGAAATAAATGTTAGTGAGTTGCCAAAAAAAAAAAAAACAAAAACAAAAACTGAGAGTATAACTGTTACTTGATTTCTCCACAGGCAAAAAAATGTTATTAGGGTATTTAATAAGATGAGGTCTCCAGAAGTAAGGTAGGACTAATAAAAAATCCAGGTAGTTTTCATATTTTGGCTATTGCAGATAATACTGCAATGAACATGGGAGTGTAGATACACCTCTGAGATCCGGATTTCAGTTTCTTTAGTTACATATCCAGAAGTGGGATAGCTAGATCAAATAGTACTCCTATTTTTAATTTTTTGAGAAATCTCCTACAGCAGATGCACCAATTTCCATTCCCACTAACCACATACAAAAGTTCCAACTTTTCCACATCCTTTCTAACACTTATCTTTTCTTTTTGTTTTTTGTTTTTGTTTTTGTTTTTGTTTTTACTGATAATAGCCATCCTAACAAGTGTGAGATGATATCTCATTGTGGTTTTGATTTGCATTTGTCTGATAATTAGTTATGTTGAGTACCTTTTCATATACCCGTGGGCCAGTTGTTCCTCTTTGGAAAAAAATGCCTATTCAGGTATTTTTCCCACCTTTAAACATGTTATTAGGTTTTTTGCTATTGAGTTATAGGAGCTTCTTACATATTTTGGAATTTATTCCTTATTAGATATACGGTATGCAAATATTTTTTTCCTATCATGTAAGTCACCTTTAAATTTGTTGTTTCCTTTGCCATGTAGCAGCCTTTTAATTTTATTTAATTCCACTTGTCTATTTTCCTTTTTGTTATCTGTGCTTTTAGTAACATTTCCAATCAATCATTGCCTAATCCAGTGGCTATAAGCTATTTCCCTATGTTTTCTTCTAAGAGTTTTATTGTTTTGTCTAACATTTAACTTTTTAATCTATTTCAAGTTGACTTGTGTACATGGTGTGACATAAGGGTCCAATTTTATTCTTTGCACGTTGATACATAATTTTCCCTACATCGTTCATTGAGGGCATTATCTTTTCCCCATTGTGTATCCTTATCATCCTTGTCAAAGATCAACTGACTATATATATGTGGGTTTATTTCTGGGCTCTCTACTCTGTTCTATTAGACATCGATAAATGAATGAATTTTTTAAATGTGCTACATACCACATGTATAATGAAATATCACTCAGCCTTTTAGAAAAGAAGGAAATGCTGCCATTTGCAATAACGTGGATGATCTGGCAGACATTATGCTAATTAAAATAAGCCAGACACAGAAACACAAAATATCACATGATCTCACTTATATGTAGAAACTAAAATAGTCAAACTCATAGAAGCAGAGAGTATAATGGTTGTTGTCAGGGAATGGAAGAGAAGGAAATGAGGAGATGTTGATCAAAGGGTACAGAGTTCCAGTTATGCAAAATAAGTAAGTTTTAAAGATCTACCGTACAATACAGAGCCTGTGGTTAACAATACTGTATTTTATGTTTAAAATTTTGCTAAGAGGATAGATTTTTATTTTAAGTGCTTTTACCAGAAAAGGAAAAACAAAAGAAAACAAAGCACACAGTAAAAGGAGGCAGAAGGAAATTTTTGGAGATACTGGATAAATTTATTGCATTAATTGTTATGATGGTTTCAGAAGTATATACTTATCTTCAAATGCACTAAGTTCTATCGCTAAATATATACATATTTATGTCAATTGTATTTCAATAGAGCATTTAAAAAAATTTTAATCTCACTTTATGATCATAAGCAAGTTACTTGTTATTTATCTCGGAATTTTTAACACACTTTTAAAGTGAGAGTAATACCCAGGTCCAATCCTAACATGTGCTGGGCTCCAGGCAAGAATCAAAACGGAAGCTCTTGCATTCTATATCTACAATGTATTTAGAAACTATTTAAAATTTATAGCTTACACATGTTTAAATACAATTCTATTCTTATATCTTGGCAAATATATCTTCATTGCAACATGAAAGCTCAGACTCAAATTTAAGATTCTCAAATTCCTTAAGAATTTCTTGCAAGAATCTAGCAGCATGAGAGAAGTTAGCCACAGAGCATCAGTCTCTCTTCTGGTCTGCCACTGGTCTCTATCCAACCCAGTTCTGTTATGCCTCATAAGTGCAGTGTGAACATGGGCCTGCATACCAAAGCCTGCATGTCCAATCTTCATTCAAACTACTGCAAATATTCACTCTTAGGTCATACTTTGGAGTAAAGAAGGTGCATATCAGAAATGTAGTCTGCCTTGAGGGAGATGACCTGAAGAAGAAGTTCACATAGGCCCTGTAAGCAGGTTAAAGTTTGCTTAGGAAGTGAATTCAAAAGTTTAGGATTCCAAGGTATAAACAAGAAGGGGATTAAAAGTTTTGCGCTGGGCAGATGTCCTTGACCTACAAGCTCCAAGCCCTTTGGAGAGAGGCATGGATGGAGAAGACCTGGAGGGAGGCCTTTAAAACAGGTCTTTAAAACAGGGGTCTAGGGCAAAGGAGACCCTCTTGCATAGATGTAAAAGTGGTATTACTGATACCTACTTTTGAAAACCATTATGAAGATTAACAGATATGGAAGGAAAGTACCTAGAAACTAACAATTTCAAATTATGTAAGTAATGTTGTTTATGTTGTTGTTAATGTTGGCATTGTTATTAGAATATGCTTGCTAAACCATTAGGTGATACAGGAACACAGGTAGTATTTGGATAAAACTGATTACTATGGACCCTATAACACATTGAAAGACATTTTCATTAGCTATTATATGAAGGTGAATCTACATTTGTGATGGCTGTCAATTTGAAGAAGCTCTCCAGATCAGCAGAATAGGGGGTATTCCTGAGGGATTTGAGGTTATGTATCCCCATATCTGTTTTCTGGTTCTAAGCATTCTTTTTCTAAATGAAGCCTTCTCAAAGGTCAGCAAATAGAGTTGGCCCTTTATATCCATCCACATCCATGGATTCAATCAATTGCATATCAAAAATATTTGGAAAAGTAAAAGATGATCGTAACTGTACTAAACATGTACAATTCTTTTGTTTGTATTCCTTCAACAATATAGTATAATATTTACATTGCATTTACAATGTATTAGGTATTACAAGTAATCTAGAGATGTTTTAAAGTATATGGGAAGATGTGTATAGATTATATGCAAATATTATACCTTTTTATATAAGGGACTTGGTCATCTGTGATTTTGGTATCTGTGGGGAATCCTGGAACAAATTCGCCATGGATACTGAGAGACACAGTAATTCTAGCATGTGTTTTACCACCTTGAATTACTAAAAGGTAATTTAATAATCAACATGGAATCTCTTGCTTGAATATAATGTGAGTATAGGGATTTGGCTGACATTACCAGGTCATCTCTTTTGAATCAACCTTACCACCTTGGTCACCTCAACGCAAGAGAGTGGCACTTGACTCCTGTCCCTTTGCCTTTGCCTCTGCCTCTGTCTTCAGTGTGTATCTCCCTTCCACCATTGTCGTTACTCTTCCCAAGGCAACAGCAGTCCCTTAAATACCTTCTGTCTACAAAGTTTAGAGATACTGTCATCTCACAGATGGGTGAGTATACTTTTCAGCTGGAGGGAATTTTGGAAATTCATTTCTATGACTATTGAGAAATCATTGAATCATAGAATCACAGCAT
Source organism: Rhinopithecus roxellana (assembly GCF_007565055.1). Classification (NCBI taxonomy): domain Eukaryota; kingdom Metazoa; phylum Chordata; class Mammalia; order Primates; family Cercopithecidae; genus Rhinopithecus; species Rhinopithecus roxellana. The sequence goes on along the minus strand of NC_044551.1, from coordinate 114,872,745 downwards.
CTAAAAACAGACTATGTAAACATCTTCTCCCTCAACTTCTCACTCATAAAGAAATCTTAGTCCCCATGTTTGAGAGATCATTCACCTTTTGCTTCTGTCTCAACAGCCCTGAAGGAGGTATTAAGGCCTCCATAAGGCAGCTTGTTTTCATTGTTAGGCATCTTGAGTGTTCAGAAAATCGTTCCCTCGAGACACTGTGGCTTGCGCCTATAATCTCAGCTACTTGAAAGGGTAGGTAGGAGGATTGCTTGAGGCCAGGAGTTTGAGACAATTACTTATCCACTTAATCTTTTAACCCATATAATATGTCAGGCATTGGGCTAAGAGCCCAAGATGCAATGATAAATAGAATAGTCCTTATATTCAACAAACTCTTTATGTTGAACCAAAATGCTGAATAATATAGTAAAGTTGGCAAGCTCTGGAGTCAGATTTCCTAGGTTTGAATTCCACCGGTAACACTTGTTATCACTGTGGCCTTGAGGGAACAATTTAACCATTTTTGCCTCAATCTTCTCATCTGCGTATTGGAGATACTTATATTAATAGTACCTACTAAGAGAATTTTTATGAGAAATAATGTAAATGTTAGCTATTTGCCCTAATCTGTGTCTGGAGACCAAAAATGAGCTTTTTATTCTACTTGAAGGCCCAAAGGAGCTGAAAGACACCTCATGTCTTCCTAAATCTTTACCTCTCCATAGTAAATTATCCCAGTTCTTTTATCCATTCATGAGACCTGGTATCCAGATCCATCAACATCTTGATCTCCCTAGAGCTTCACTCCAAGTGTAGCATTCGGAACTACCCCAAATTTGGTTTGACTGGAGAGCATTTTCCCAACTGGTCTAGACATTATGCCTTAGAATTTTTTTAAAAAACCCTTAGGATCCTTTGGGATAGCTATTTATTTCGCAGGTAAGAAAACATGCCCCAAAATGAGGCAGAATTTAACATTCTACTAAGTACTGACAGACACAGAAAGAGAGCCCAGGCCTTTCGGCTCAATCTTTCTTTTTACTCCATTGCTCTATAGAGTAATTTTCTGTTCTAAGACACTTCATTTTTGTTATTCAAACTCTCCTATTAATGAACCAAACTGGGTCCGTTTGCCCATGTGCAACAGAAAGCCAAACACCAAAGTGCTAGGATTTCGCAGCAAGAAAGGTTTATTGCGACTTAACTGGCAAGAGGACAGAAGAAAAATGATCAAATCTGTCTCACCAAGCTGGGGGCTGGGTTGAGTTTTATAAGTATAGGGTAATGAGGTGTGATCTGATTACATCTTGCAATGAGGTGATGCCAGTAGGCAATGATCTGATGGATCCTGGATCCTACCATGCAGTGTTCACTTTTTAATTCATTTCCCACTCCTCAGTCCAAGCACTTAGGTTCTGCTTGTGGTTGCACCCTTGGTTCATATGGACATGCTCACTTCAACCTGGGGATTCATAGCAACTGAAAAACAGCTCACAACTTTGTTACATAAAAGCTGAGCCAAATTGGTCTGGTGCAGTTATACCAGCACTTTGAGAGGAACCTGGTATCCCTAGGAAATCTGAAAACCATTCACTTTTTTAAGACTTACTTCCTTAAGAGTTAGACCTCATTTTCTCATGTCTTTGATTTGGTAACAATATGAACTAAGCCTCACAGCATCTGGTCACAATACAATCTTCAGTATAGAATCACTGATTTTTCATGCTGCTATAAAGACACATGCACACGTATGTTTACTGCGGCACTATTCACAATAGCAAAGACTGGGAATCAACCCAAATGTCCATCAGTGACAGACTGGATTCAGAAAATGTGGCACATATACACTGTGGAATACTATGCAGCCAAAAAAAAGGATGAGTTCGTGTCCTTTGTAGGGACATGGATGCAGCTGGAAACCATCATTCTCAGCAAACTTGCAAGAACAGAAAACCAAACATGGCATGTTCTCACTCATAGGTGGGAATTGAACAATGAGATCATTTGGACACAGGAAGGGGAACATCACACACTGGGGCCTATTGTGGGAAGGGAGGAGGGGGGAGGGATGGCATTGGGACTTATACCTGATGTAAATGATGAGTTGATGGGTGCTGACGAGATGATGGGTGTAGCACACCACCATAGCACATGTATACATATATAACAAACCTGTATGTTGTGCACATGTACACTAGAACTTAAAGTATAACAACAACAACAACAAAAAAAGAATCACTGATTTTACAAGATCTCCAGGTCGCACCTTGCCTTGTTAGGCCAGGTATTATACCAAAAATTGTACATAATGGCCTTGAGTTTCCATGGATATTCTTTTTATTTATTTAATATGTTTTATGTTAAATACAAGATAGTAGGTGCTACATCTAGGGAGGCAGGAATGAGTACGATAACAAGGGAAAAAGAATTTGCTCTGACAGAACAAATGCCTTTAGGGAATAAGGGAGAAAAAGATCTAGAAAATTAGCCCTTTAGTGTAAAATTATGGTCCCCTAATCTATCATTTCATTATTAGAGGTGAATCAGAATCTCCTTACTCAATTCAAATACATACATACACATATATACACATACACACACACACACACACACACATATATATGTATGTATATATGTATTTGAATTGAGTCCTCCAGATCCCAGGGTTCAACTAACTGTAGATCAAATATTCTTTTAGAAGACCACAAAAACAACAACACAACAATTAAAAAAGTACAAATAAAAAATACAACATGACAAACATTTACACAGCATTTACATTGTATTATGTATAAGTACAGTCATCCCTCATTACTCTTCGGGATTCAAGGACACCTGTATATACCAAAATCTGCTCAAACTCAAGTTGCGCAGTTGCTCCTGTGGAACCTGTATATATCAAGTAGGACTTGTATACTATACTTTCAGTTGAAGTTTGACTGCAGATGTGGAATCTGTAGAACTGGAGAGCTGACTGTATTTGTTAGAAAAAAAACCCTGCATATAAGTGGACCCATGAAGTTCAAATCTACCTTGTAGAGATGATTTAAAATATACAGGAGGATGTGTGAAGGTTATATGCAAATACTATGCCACTTTATATAAAGACTTGAGCATCCACAGATTTTGGTTATTTACAGGGTACTAGAACCAATTCCCTACAGATACTGAGGGAGGACTATACATATATATATGCAGTCTGAGTCATTCTCTGAATCTACCAAATAAGAATCTTGAGATTGCTAGAGCAGAATTAGAAGGCAAACATGTAAATTTTGAAAACCTTCCCCAGAATTACTCATACTAAGTTAATCTTTTTCACATTTGTTTCTTGCAAGAAAAAGCAGAATGTACTTCCATGGAACTGAATAATAAACCATCAAACAAAACAATGTTAAATCATGCTGTCATACGACAGCTCTACAGCCTGTTAAGGATGAAATATTTTCCCCTGGAAGCCTTCTTGGTCTTTGATGGCCTAATGCTACGGTATTGATGTGATTTGTTCCCACCAAAATTCATGTTGAAATTTGACCCCCTTTGTGGTGGTATTGGGAGGTATGGCCTAATGGGAAATGTTTGGGTCATTAGAGCGGATACCTTATTAATAGATGAATGCCCTCCCTCAGGAATGGATGAATTCTAGATATCCTGGGAATGGATTAGTTCCCTCAAGCTAGTTATTTAGAAGTCTGACTTCCTCAACTTCTCTCATTTGCTCTCTCCCTCAACATGTAATCCCTTTGCACAAGTTCACTCTCCTTCCACTTTCCACCATGAGTGAACAGACTGAGGTTCTCCGAGCAGATGCCAGCACAAGCCTCTTGAACCTGCCAACCTGTAAAAGTACCAGCTAAATAAACCTCTTTCTTTATAAACTTATAAACCCAACCTCAGGTATTCAGTTATAGCAACACAGAGCAGACTAAGACAACTGGTGACTTTGCCCTAAGTGCCACATGTAAATAGATCACTTGCCAAGTGACTTCATAATGGGGTCTGAGGTTCTCACAATAGAACCATAGTCTTCGATTTAGCAAGAGAAATCAGCCTTTAGGGATTTGCTAGAAAACTCTGGACTGAAAATACTCAGGTGGATGAATCACTTTGTTCCTTATGGAAAAGATGGAAACATTCTTCCTGGTTATCTCAGCTACTGACTATTTTTCATGTAAGCATTTGTTAAAGAAACTTGGGGAAAGAATAAACATTTGATATTCCAGGGGAAGTAACAAGCTCACAATAACTTCTTTCTAGATGTTGTAATTTTTGAAACTTTGAGACTTTTCTCAGAGATGAAAAATTCTCTACCTTAAATAGAGTAACTATCAGTGGTTTAATCCAGTTTTTAATATTCCAAGAATTCTGCCAAAGATAGCTTCAGAATTTAAATATTTTAAGGAATGATCTATGAAAGTTGTACTCAATATCTGACTAATAATTTGGACTTCTGAATTCATAATCAATTTTGGCTCTGCTCCCTCTTTTTCCTAATTATTTCCCATCGTACTCTTCACACACACTGGTATTTTGTTATGTTAGCCTGTACACAGAAATGCATTCTATGCAAAGCAGTGTCAGTTTTTTACAGGGCTTACTATTAGGACACCACCAGATGTTATCAAATTCCAAGAGAGGACTCAACTTTTTCTAATTAACTCCAACAAAATGGCACCAATAAGGTAAGCCCATGTAAGACTGAATCTGCTAGCTGAATGGTGCAGGTAGAATGAGGAGGCAAGGAGAAAGCTCAGCTGCAGTAGCTGAAAGAAGTCAAGGCTCTCAAGTAAAACATAAAATATGAAGGTGAAATACAGTGTCAATAGTTTGGGTAAACAGATTTGACACAGAGGTCCCCAGCAAAAGAGGCTTCCTTGTATGCCGGTTGAATTTAGAAAAAGGGTACATTCAAGATGCAATAATCTGAAAACAAAAGCAGGTATCTAAGACTTTTGTCAGCAAATGACCAAGATGACTATGAAGAATGAAACCTTTCTCTAAAATAAGACTACATGATGTTCGAACAGCTCAGCAATGGATGGTACTGCTGAGCCCCAGAGGATGATGCTTGAGTTTAAATACCCCCCGCCTAAGGTCAACATTAAACCTAGGAACAGGATAAGTTTGAATTCCCAGGTAAGACATTAGATGTCCCAGTAGGACATTAAGAAGAAGAAGGAAACAGTGTTTGGGAACCAGAAGACATGGCCAGATAAACCGTTTGTGTGAAGAAGCCACTTATTTTTTCATGACTTTCATGGTTATTAATTTATCTGCGATTACTTAATGGGCTAGTTAGCTATACACATTTCAACACTGCATTATTTTATTTAATATTTTATTCTAAGCATTTTTATTTCAGATATTTTTGGTGACAGTCCTTTTAAGGTAAGTTTTCCACTTTCTGCCTAAGAATAATTTTTCTAATCTTAGTCTTACAGAATTTCTATAAGGTTGAACATATAAAACTGCCAGTATCTGACCGTTTTGAGTCTACATAATGGCGATTTCATATGGTGCAATTTAAATACCTCTGTCAAAACAGGTCCTGAGAAAATCAGGACTCATCTCTGACTCTTACTGCTCCTGCATTCCCTTAGATACCACTGGCAATTCAAGCTCCTAATTTTTGTTTTTTAATGTATTTTATTTCCTCTTTCTAACTTCAATACTTTTGCCTAGGTTAAGTCCTCCTCGTTACTTGCCCATATTGTTGTGATATGTATCTAGTGCTTCTAGATACCATCTGGTGGTTTCCTTGCATTTAGTCTGATTCAGGAGTTGGCAAATTATGGCCACCTGTTTTGGAAAATAGAGTTTTCTTGGAACACGGGCACACTTTGTTTATATATTATCTACGGCCATTTTCAAGCTGGTACAGAGTTGGGTTGTTGCCATAGAGGCCAAATGACCTAAAAATTATAAAACATTTACTACCTGGCTCTTAACAGAAATAGTTTGCTAACCCCTGCTCTAATCTCTATAACCTTGAGAATGGACTTTCTAAAATGCAAATCTGATTGAGACTTCTCCTTATTTAAAACAATGACTCTAAGTATTCTCAGGATACATTTTTTGCATGTTTTACAATACCTCCCAACTTAATCCAGCCTCTTTCTACCTAAAAGGATAACTTCCTTAATAGTTAAACTATTTTGGAGTTCATGCTATTCCAGTTTTGTGCCTTGGTGCATACAACTCCCTCTAATTAAACATCCTTCTTTCCATATACATATTCAATTTTAAAAGTCATTTTCATCTCTTAAAAGCCCAGTAAAGCATCTAGTCTTTGGTAAAATCTTTCCAAGTCTATATCATGTAGGTTAAATCACTGAAAGAGGAGATAAGAGACATATACTCTTTCTCCAAAGAGTGATTTGAGTACCTTCTGATAGTATTAATAATAATTTTAGTTAATATGCCAATGAATCACTTTCATTTCAATAATTACAGCTGTTCTTTCATCTGTTAGAAAAAATACATTTACAACTTCAAACCCAAGATATCATGGACATTCACATTAAGGACAAATCTAAGATTGGTAGATAAATTTAAAAAGTGAGCCAATTTAAAGCAAAATATTTGTAAAGAAAAATGACACATGAATTTGGAAGGAATCATAAACCAAGTTACTGAAGTTCAGGAAACACTGCTGTGATGAGAGGCAGTAAAGTCTTATAGCCTGATATACTGGATAAATGGACACACTGTAATCTGAATCACTGGAGTAGGAGACTGTGGCAGCTCATTCCTAATCTCGTTATATAATAATTACAAACTTTTCAAGCCTCCTCCCATCCATAGAAAAATCATTTTAATATTCAAGGTTCTCCAACTCAGGTGATACTGAAAAAAAGGAAAATAAAATGGGAAGATTTAGGAAAACATAAACCTGTTAGCTTCTTCTTATTCCAGAATCCTAATCCCCAGAGGACTAAAGTACACTTGATGCTAGAGTGGGACCACAAAACGCATCCTTTTCCAGGCACCACAGTTAAAAGGGGGAATTTGATGAACCAAAATGATTCCAGAGGAACCTGGACAGTGCTTACAGTAATTCCCAGACAGTAGTTATAGTCATTTTTCTCATTTCTCAGAATGGTTTCTTTTTTTTTTCTAACAAATTGCAGATATGCATTACACAACCAAGGATCTGGCTGTATAGCCTCAGTTGCCCCGCAAGATAGAAACTCCAGCAACCTCAAAGGCTCTGGCTGCTGAATTTAAGAAAATAAAGTTTTGATGTTTGAGGTTTGAAAGATATTTTATCATTATCTCCTCTCTACATAAAGTAGAACACCAGAACACCTACATTAGAAGCCATTAAGAGATAATTGCAGGATACAAAGTTTGACCTGTGAGTTTTGTTTTAGGTCCTTCAGTGCAGTCATTATCAAAAGAAGTTTACACAACAGAAACACATATGCTCCATAAGAGTTAGCCCATTATGTGCTTCTAATAACATTATTTATCCTAATTCCTGAGTGTACTGTTTCGCTAATATGTAAATGAAAACATGAAACCGAAAATAGAACCCTCTTTTGAGAATTTAACATGTAACTGACTGCAATCAACTATTTACTGTTTTGGAAAATGTTTGTGAATTCCTCAAAATGTGATTTTGTAAACTAAAAAGAAAAAAAAGAAAGTCACTGAAATCTCAGTTCCACTGGCTGAACCTGAGGGAATATGGGGACAGGGAGTAAATAAATGCGACTTCAAATTTCATCTCCCACTTTAGAGGCCTCCCTTTATCTATTTTAAACAATAATTTCAATATGGGATTCCATGAAAAAAAAAGTTCTTTTCCTAAAATGTAAATCATAGCTGTAAGAAACATTACTTTTTTCAAGATAAGACTAAAGTAATAGGTTTCAGCACTCGAGGTCAGAAGCCCTTGGGTTGAATCCTGTTCCTGTGTTTGAGTGATATTTGGAAGTCTCATAACGCTTCCAAACCTCAAGTTCTCATCTATAAATCTGGAATGATATTTAGTGCTTCACTTGCTACATATGCTCCATCCACATTGACTCTTCTTTTCTGATATTTTCAAACCTACAAAGCTCTTTCCTGCTTCAGAAACTTTGGGCAATCTCTCTTCTCCTACAACAATGTTTTCCCATGCTCTTCACAGGACTAATTCTTCTTCATCATTTGGGTTTCAGTCTAAATATATCTTCCCACAGATCAATTTCCTGACCATTCTATCTAAAATATATTCACTTCTGATATTTTTGTTAATCTATTTATATTTCCTAATACTTGTCATAATGACCATATATTTTAATTTTGTTTCTTTATTTTTGGTCTATCACCCAACATAAGCTCCATGAAGTCAAAAGGCAGGTTTCTGATTAATTCCTAGCACTTAACACAGTATCCGCACCAAGTAAGACCTTAATAAGTACATTTTGAATGAATGAATAACTCAAAGGGTTCTTGGGCAGAATGAATGTGATAGTGGATATAAAACACATTTGCAAACCTAAATCACCCTTTAGAGGTAATTTTTTTAAGAAAAATTCACTACTTATTTTGGCTCAAACTCTCTGAATGGAATGTGTGTTCAAGAATGAAGACTCTGATCCTATACAACTAGATTGGGACCTCAGCTCTTCTGCTTAAACTTACGTGACTTAGGGCAGAAAACATAACCTCAGTCATTATCTCAGAAGTTGGCTATGAGGACTGAAAAAGATAATGCATCAAGAGGGCTTAGCATAACCCCTGTCACATAGCAAGCCCTTAGTAAATAACAGATGAGTGACCTTTATTGCTACTAACTAGGGGACCAACCATTTCAGTTTTCCCTGGACTAAGAGTTTTCCTGGGACATGAGACTTTGCATACTAAAATAAGACAGTCACAGACAAACCAGAATGGTTGATCACTCTATCATAAACACATGTTTGTACTCAGCCCCTAGTGCTCCTTCCACATTTCCCAACTCACTCAGATCACATAACCTATACCATAGTCAGCTTTAGCCAGTATAGCAGTGTCTTCCAAACGATATCAAAACCTCATCTGATAGGCCTTCATGTTGTGGTCACAATTCTATGACATACACAGGGATTCCATAGAGGGAATAGAAACTGCATGGATGATTGCTGCTACTTCTCCCAAATGTATTATTAGCTAACCACATTTCATCCTTTCTCCAAATCTACTGTCTTACCCTTCTCTGCAATCCCAAGGATTCAGGGAAACAAAAAATAACTTCTCAGTGCTAAAAATGTATTCTTAGGATTTCAATTTTAATAAGATAAATAATAAATGTACTCTCTTAAACTATACAACTCAGTGGTCCTTAATATATACGAGAGTTGTACAACTATCACCGCTGTTTAATTTCAGAAAAATTTTCAGTAAAAAGAAACCTCTACCCCTCTGTCATCTCCCCCACCCCAGTACCTGGAAATCACTCGTCTACTTTTTGTCTTTATAGATTTGCCTACTATGGACAATTCATATAAATGGAATAATATAACATGTGGCCTTTTTTGTCTTCCTTCAGTTGGTATAGATTTTCAAAATTCATCCATGTTGTAGGATGCATCAGTTATTTGTGCCTTTTTATGGCTGAGTATTTCATTGTATAGATATATCACGTTTCATTTATTCATTCATCCATTAATGGACACTGGGTTGTTTCCACTTTTGGCTAGCATGAATAATGTTGCTATGAACATTCATTTACTAGGTTTTGTGTGAACATATGCTTTTATTTATCTTGGGTATAAACCTATGAGTTAAATTGCTGGGGCATATGATAACTTTAATTGAGGAACAACCAAACTGTTTTTCAAATCAGCTGCAGAATTTTACAATCCCAGTAAAAGTATGAGAGTTCTAATTTCTCCACATCTTTACCAACACATGTTATTGCTCATCTTTTTAATGATAACCATCCTAATAGGTGTGAAGTGGTATCATAATCATGAAAACCATGGTTATGATTTTCATTTCCCAAAAGATTTAATGATGTTACATCTTTTCATAGGCTTATTAGCCATTTGTGTATCTTCTTTTAAGAAATGTCTATTCAAATCCTTTGCTCACTTTTTACTCAGATTATTTCCCTTTTTATTGTTGAGCTGTAAGAGTTTTTTATATATTCTGGACACTAGCTCCTTAATGGATGTTGATTTACAGATATTTTCTCTCATTATGTGGGTTGTCTTTTCACTTTATTAATAGTGTCCTTTGAAGTGCCAGAGATTTTAATTTCATAAAGTACAATTTATCTATTGCTGCTGTGTTTTTGGTGTCATATCTAAGAAAACATTGCTTAATCCAAGATCACAAAGATCTCTGTTTTCTTCCAAATGTTTTAAAGTTTAACTGTTACATTCAGGTCTTTGACTCATGTTGAGTTAGATTTGTATATAGTGTGAGGCAGGGAATTCAACTGTATTGTTTGGTATGTAGATACACAGTTATCCCAGCACTGCTTGTTGAAAATATTTATCTTTCCTCACTTAATTGTTTTATAACCTTCATTGAAAATCAATTGACCATAAATATAAGGATTTATTTTTGAACTTTCAATTTTTTTCTCTTGGTCTATATGTCTATCTTTGTGCCAATACCACACTCTCTTACTCTCTTGATTATTTAGATTTTCATAGTAAGCTTTGAAGTCAAGAAGTATGCATTCTTTAACTTCGCTCATTTTCAGATTGTTTGGCTATTCTGGGTACTATCCTCAAGAAGTATTAAAGGTATTGCCAAAGAAAAATGCATAGATATGTTCTGCACAACAGTTCTAAGGGTAAAATGCAAAAAAAAAAAAAAAAAAAAAAAAAAAACTAATGATATATAATTAGTTTCTAGTAATATAATCCATAATTATAGTGCATCTATAATTAATACTTTCTGGAAAAGAGTTAGTAAATGAAATTGTGTCACTGTCTATGGTAATGCTACAAATATCAATGCTCTAATGCCCGCTAACTTTATTTGCATGAAAGCCAATATTTTCCAAAGTTTCCATTTTCCAAATAGTTCTTAGCATCTCCAGACACAACAGTGGAATTTGAGGGAAGTACAGTTTTCTTACATAAGATCTTCTTTTTCCATTGTTGTGCTGCCACTTAAATATCCTTACCCATGATTCCCTGATGTTTACTACACCTCCACCCTACCGCTCAGCTTCTTCTTATTCCAGGTCAGTTGAGAAATCTATTTTGCTTCCCATGCCCACTATTTCAGAGGGAGTTTATGCATAAGAATGATCTGGCTCCTCCACTTTTATACTTATCTCTGTTAGCCTGAAGTTGCTTTCTTCTAAGATTATCAAGGCATTCCAAATGTGTGGCCAGGTCATGTTCATAATAAAGTGAGGGTGACAAGCCTATCTTTACACTAACTATATAGGTGCCTCCCTCCATCCTTCAAGCCCCAGCTCGGGTTCTACCTGGTACTATGTTTCTCCATCTTGGGGAAGTCAAAGGTTGATCCACTTTAGTACACCAAAGCTCTCTGGCTTGTTTACAGGCTCATCTTTTTTTAGCTCTATATGATTTTTTTACAAAAACCTCACTAGACATCACCTATTAACTTTTCAAAAAATAATCATGACCTAACATTAGGTTTGCAAAATATATCAAATGATGCATATAGTATGATTAAACTTTTAAAAAAATGTATTTATTGTATATACTCAGAAACATAAAATATTTAAGAGAATAAATAATGAGGGATCTTTTGAAAACCTATAAATAGGTCTGATTTCAATTTAGTGCTTATTACATACCAAGCACTGTCCTTGGCACCACATATAAATTATCTCATTCAGTATTCAAAACAATCCTACAAAGCTGAAATTGGCATTACCTTTCATTTGATAGATGATGAAACTGACACTTAGAGAAATTTAGGGACCCAAGATATAATAGCTCATAGGGAGAAAAACCAAGAAACAAATCTAGGAATTTGACTCCCTGAGCCTACAAGTTTAAATTCCCATTATCTTATCTCATGATTAGAATCTTTTATTTGGACAGAATTTTAGGATTTTTTAAAACAGGTTCTTGTATTTATCCAAGAATGTTTAATAAACACCTAGTAAGTTCCAGACACTGTGCTAGGTGCTGAGAAAATGAAATAAAAAATAAGATACTATTATTCGCAAGTTACTACTACAAATAATATATGGTTATAAGCTTGCTATAGTTAGAAAGTACTTTCTCAAATAAGCCCCCTATAAGACCTATACTAACAGTACATGGAAGGCAGGGGAGAAATACTTCCTTTTACATATAAAAATAAAGTACTCCAAAGTTGACTGCCTTGCCCAATGTCAAATAGGAAGTACTTATGGAAGATGAATAATATTCCTTACTACTTCACAGTAGTTCCTATGGGGCTATTGTTAAATTTTCTTTAAATGGGCCACTTTTTGAGAGGATCACTTGAGGCCAGGAGTTCGAGATCAGCCTGGCCAACAGGATGGAACCCTGTTTCTACTAAAAATACAAAAAAAAAAAGGGGGCCAGGCGTGGTGGCAGGTGCCTGTAAACCCAGCTACTTGGGAGGCTGGGGCAGGAGAACTGCTTGAACCTGGGAGGCAGAGGTTGCAGTGGGCCGAGATTGCGCCATTGCACTCCAGCTGACAGTGAGACCTTGTTTAAAAAAAAAATAGGCCACTTTTGCATGAAATATGCACGCAAAATTTCACTGACTATAACTTAGTATAAAATTTAGTATTTTGCTTGGTATTGTTACTATATTTCTGCTGAAGAAGACAGATATTTTTCATTTATGTTTTCCACACTCCTGAGTTTATCCTGTTCTTAACCATTATGGTCTTTGCCTCAATAATGAGTATGCTTCCTGTATTATGGTCTTTGTCTCAGTAATAAGTATTCTTGAAGTTCATAGAGCATATCCAAATAGGGTCAAAAGCCTATATCCAGAGAGGCTCAAAAGAGCCTATCTCAGTAGGTAACCATCATTATGGTCATTTTATCAACAAGGTAATTCTGATTCAGAGAAGAGAAAAGATTTTCCCAAGGTACCTTATCAATTCATTGATTTCCTCATCCTCTACTTTTTAACATACAGGTTTATACATTTGTTAAAAGCTCTAATAATGTTTTGCCATGATTACAAATCAGAAGCGTCTCCAGGGTGAAAGTGCATAATGAGGGGAGAGGCAAATCTTTGTAGCTATGGGCTATTTGTAAGCCAGGAGTTTACAAATCAAATTCTCTCTCCATTTATCTATCTATCTATCTATCTATCTATCTATCTATCTATCTATCTATCTATTTATCTATCTATCTAGTCTCACTCTGTTACCCAGGCTGGAGTTCACTGGCGTGATCTTGGCTCACTGCAACCTCTGCCTCTTGAGCTCATTCTCTCTCCTTTCAAAAAATTATTGTATAATATAGAGATTATAATATGCAACTAGGCTGGACAAGAAAGATTATATTTCATATTAATGGTTTCTAAATATGTATATCAATTTCTCTTAGAGCTTTGAATCTTACTCTCAACATTCAATACCATGGAAAATGCAGAAAGGCCCCTGCATCTTGCATATGAAGTGATTTTTCTGTTTTTCATGAATGAAACCATTTGAATCAAGCATCATCTCTTTCATAAAGTAGAATTCATTATATTACCTTATTTTTCAAAGAAAAGCAATAAATCTTATCTTACGGAGAGTTCCTCTTTGACTTGAGATATATTTACATACATACATCAGAACTGTTTGGTTCTAGAAATACAGAGCTGAATAGGAAGTAACCCCTGACATTGGGCAATTCACAGTCTAATCAGCTAATTGGACAATTCAGTCATTTACTCAGTAAATACTCTTTAAGTACATATGAGATTGGGAGACTTGGCTAGACTTAGTCTTCAGTTGTCATGAAAACAGGTTTGTGCACTCATGTACTTTACAGTCCAGTGAGGGAGCAATAAAACAAAAGATTATTAAACAATATGACAAAATGTGAGAAGGAGTAAAACAACCTATGGCATGCAGAAGCTTGCCTTAACATTGTAACAGGTTGGCCTCCTACTTACATCTGGGCCTTCATGTTCTCCATTTGAGATAAACAATTTCATAGAATGTTTACATCTGACAAAGCTACTCTGTGACTATGAGAAATCAAGACTAAGACAATACCACTTAAAAATCATGTCTAAACACAAGCAAAACATGAACATTATCAAAGTCACAAAATACCAAATATCGACTTATCTAGACTAATGTGACTGCTGCTTCTTCACCAATTACAACTTTAGCCTTAAGCTGCTCTTCCTTCCTTCTAAATAATTGCTCCCACTTTCTGAGGGCATTCAAACCAAAGCAAAGCCTCTTTTCCTTAAACCTTTTGCCGAATTAACCTAACAATCTCAAATCCTACAATAAGACCTTTCTAATACCCTCTACTGACATGCCTTATGGCTCCCACGGGTGTGTGTTCTCATAAGCTGCAATGAATCATAAGCCCAATTTGTTCAACTATAGGTGTGTTCCTGGTGGTCTTTGGCTGGAAGAGCATGACAAAGGCAAAACTTGAAGGCAGCAATATCATTCCAGTTGCCCCTTTCCTCCCTTCTCCACAGGAATTCACAGGGGCATGAAGAAAATGAAAATAGATGGTCATGAACTCTTAAATTAAGGGGCAGGAAATATTTTATTCATGTATGTGTTTATTCATTGAGTCATATGTTTTCTCATTCCAAAAATAACTTATGGTGGCTGATCTTATTCAGAGGATTCAAAGGTACAGAGTAGAGGGCAACTCCCTGAGAACTGTTATATAAAGACAACATCCTGGCAAAAGAAACACCCAACAATAATGAAAATGGTAGGATGAGGGCACTCCAAATGACTCTGATGTTTAACAAGATACCCCCTTTTCCCACAGCTGAGGTTCCCCCTATGCTTTTCTTAACCAGGGATGACATATTAATCACCTACTGTCAGGTTCTACCTGGCTTCCTGTCGCCATAAGTATCTTCTTCCCTTCAATAGAAACTCTTCATTCCCCTCCCCATTCTCAGTCCCTGTTCCCTACAGATAGCAAGCTCAGTCTGGTCTCGGGATCCAGAAAAAAAAAAAAATCCTCATTTTTTAGTCTTGAAGAATTTAAGAAGCTCTAGTTAAATCCTCAGGCAAATCTAAACCAATCAAGTCACTCTTGGCTTAACCTAATGATTTTCTAATAGAGCAGTCCTATTCCCATAAAGGGTATTTAAAGTATGTGGGGACTTAATTTTTACTTGTCACAATGACTGTCCTGCATAGGGAAAAACTAACCCATCCAGGATGCTGATAGTGCTCCTATTGAGAAACATCTCACCATAGATGTCACATGTCTATCACATCTAACCATCCTGCTTCTCCCCATGCCCACATCAGATATCAGTAATCAAACAATACATGCCACTGAGCTGGATGTGGCCTCAAAATCTTTATCAACATAGTAATCCAGGCATGCCTTGTCATCAGATTTGACATGCAATATAAAACCTATTTGCTATTCCTGCACATAACCTTTTTTAAAAAGTTCTACTTTTTGTGGGTACATAGTGAGTATATGTATTTATGAGGTACATTAGACATTTTGATACAGGCATACAATGCATAATAACATTGGGGTAAACGGGATATCTATCACCTCAAGCATTTATCCTTTCTTTGTGTTACAAACAACCCAATTATGTAGTTATTTTTAGATGTACAATGAATTATTGTTGACTGTAGTCACTCTGCTATGCTATCAATACTAGAGCTTACTCATGCTATCTAATTATATTTTTGTACCCATTAACCATCCCCCCCTTCCCTACCCCCACTACCTCTGGTAAACATCATTCCACTCTAACTCCATGAGTTCAATTGTTTTAATTTTTAGCTACCACAAATGAGTGAGAACATGCATAATTTGTCTTTCTGTGCCTGGTGTATTCCACTTAACATAATGACCTCCAGTTCCACCCATGTTGCAAATGTCAAGGTCTCATTCTTTTTTACGGCTTTTTCCTTTTAAGACAAAAAATAGCTTCATGGTTCTCAAGATGAAGTCCTTCATTCTACTCTATTTTCTATGCCTGTAGTCATGCCTTGGTCATCTGACCACTCTCCAAGTCCTTCTGAGATAGGGCCCCTTTCAGGAAGGGTGAAGACCTTGCAACATTTCAACAGATCTCTTTGACAGTAAATGCCTCCCAGCATTACCACTCTGAACATTCCTTGCTCCTAATGCAAAGTGAGCTACACCCTCTAGTGGGCAAACCATAATTTTTACTTGTCACAATGACTGTCCTGCATAGGGAAAAACTAACCCATCCAGGATGCTGATAGTGCTCCTATTGTAGGAGCTCACTGAACTTTGGAAGAGTAACACCCTTTGCCTACTAACTACCTACCACCTCCAGTAAGGATCAGGCTCCCCAGATTTTACAAGAAAAAAAAAAGCAGGGGATGGGGGAATAGGGGAATGGGAGATATTATGGCTCTTGTGCCTGAAAACTCCAGGTGAATCTGAATTTAGTAACAGCCGGATTCAGGGTCTCCAAAACTTCTGCTGGAAATTTCTTTCTCCAGTTCTTGGATCCATCCATACTTTCTCTAGTGTGGTTTTTATTCTCAGGCAGACTTTCCCCACCCCACGCCACCTCTATCCGCAGTGGCAGACCCTGGCAGCTTACAGTTATGTCGTCAGTAGAACAGAGCCTTCCTTTTCTAAGAAGTCTTCTAACGAAAGGTTTGAGTCTTGTTACACTAGTTGGAATAAAAGGCTTATTCTTGAACCAGTCATAGCTACAAGCATGCTTAACTCTCATTGAAATGGAGCAAATTATAAGGTCCTACAGGAGCCAGAAATAAGTTGGTATTACTGTATGAACTAGGGGGATAAAGAATTGTTCCCCAACGGAAAATTGAAGAACTATTGCCAGAGGAGAAATAAATGCAGGTCAAGCAAACAACAGATGCTTCAACACTACACTTTCTATATACTATCTTTGAGTCTAAGATTGTTCTCAGGCCTCGCCCAAGCTCAATCCCTTGCTATACTGCTGTCCTTATTGCAGTAAACTGTTTTGTCTGTTTTTGCTATAATAAGTTTTGGTATTGCCAGGAGCAGAAACTTTTTATCTTGGTAGAAAGCACGAAAATGTCACCCAGAGATCTTAGCCTTCTGGTGCCTACACTCCTATATCCAAATGACATGACTTGACCCTCCATTCCACAAACCACAGGAAGACTGGTGTCCTCCCAATTGCTGAGAATCCCAGGACCTCTATGTCCTTATGGTAACTATGCGCTCTGTATCTTTAATTTTGCAAAGTTCTCCATCGGCACCTCATTTCATCTTTGGATGCTGCTGCCTCACTCCCCACTTTGGTGCAGATGACTCCACAGCCATTGCACACCTGCTATCTTTTTCACTCCTCAAGCACTTTCAAGGTTATTTAGAGTAACAAATGTTTTCTGAAGATTTGGAGTAATGGAGGAGGACAATGGCTAACACGGCCTATGAAATATGTCAGAATACTTTCAGTTAAGAGAGATGAAAATCTAAATGAAACAGCTTAGGTCAAGCAAGAAATGTGTAGACTCATGCAATTAGGAGGATTCAGGGTGGGTCGTAATTCAGGCACAGTTTTATCCACGGACTCAGGTATTGTCAGAAGTCTCAGTCTCCATCTCGGCCCTCTGCTTGTCTCTGGATTTTATTAAATGCTGGTTTCATCATCTCCAATACAAACTCTATCTACCAGATAAGAAAAATAGCTGCAGCCACTCCAGTCTCATGTCCTTACAGCTCATGATTAAAAAAAAGGGGGGAGGGTGGGGGTTGGGAATGGGAAAAAGAGAATCCTGGAGCCCAGCCAAACATTCCCCGCAATCAGTATGCAACTGCGGTCCCCAAATATGGGAAATAGAAGCTTTTCTTACATGATTAAATGTCTGTGCCAAAAGGTCAAATTTAAGCAAATAAATGAGGATCAAATCACACCTATTATTATTATTTGGCACTAAGAAACAGTATATGAATAATTAATATGTAAAATGTCATATTTTCAAAAACTATAGCCTGTTAAGGAATTAGATGAGTCTTATGATTGAAATTTTAAATTTTTAACCAAGTATTGGCTTAAACTTAGAATATTAAGTTGAAGAGATGAGAATTTTATTAAGACTAAAGATTATTGGCTGTTTGAGAAGCTGTCATTTGCCATATTTGTATGTTTAATAGAGTTATGAGTTTTATTTAAATATTTAGGAAGGTTTGGTTTATTAAACCATCAAAATGCTTAAAAGGAAAAATCGAGGGTATTATATTTATTCATTTATTCATTAATTCCTTTATTGGACAAAACCTAACTATGTATCTACCCCCATCTGTTTATTTTTGAAAAATTGGTCTATCAGTATGGTTATTTGATTTCTGTCCCCCAACTCCTCAACCAAACTGCCCATAGAAAACTATCTACTTCTCATCACAATTATTCTTTTGTACCTAACAGTGTCTGGCCCTAGAGCAAGCACTCAGAAAATACTTGCTGAATGAATGAATGAACCATGTGAGGCTCAAAATACAACCAACTTATAAAAGAAGCACAATTGTTTTCTCCTAGTTACTTGTGGAACATATGGACCATCAGTTTCCGTCCCAGTATTATACTTACCTAGATGGGCCCAGCTCACCAGCAACTTCCTTTTCTTTCCTTGCAATAGCTGAATAAGGTTGATCCACCTTCTGCCTACAGGGAAGCAAACTGTTCACTCACCTAGGGCTGGAGACTCATCAGGTATATGAGGGGAATCAGTGAGTCCTATGCTCAGCTAAAATACGTTATGTGTGAAGGGAAATAAGATTGAAAGGGTAGGCTGAAACCAACGCACATTGTACCTGGGAAGTCTGATAAACAAGTTACATATTCATTATTTAAGCCTCAGTTTAAGCAAAAAAGAGACATTGAAAGTTTTTTCTAAAAAAAAAAAAAAAAAAAAAAAACCACTTTATTGAAGTATGATTGACATACAAAAATTGCATATATTTAATATACAAAACTTGATGAGTCTGAAGATAAATATATACCTGTGAAACTATTACCACAATCTATGCCATAAACCTATTCATCACCTCCAAAAGTTTCTTCCTGTCTTTTCATTATGTTCTGTGAGTAGAACACGTAAGATCTATTCTCTTAACAAATTTTGTAAATACATTCTACAGTGTTGTTAGATCTCTAATCTTGTATAACCAAGTTTGTACGCTGTGACTAATACCTCCCCATTTCCCGAGAGAGAAAGGGCCAATCTCCAAACTCCTTATTTTATCAGGAACCTACTCCTCTGATAACAGCATTGATATATTCATGAGGGAGGGCTCTCATGACCTAATCATCTTTTAAAAGTTCTACCTCTCAACACTATTGCATTAGGCATTAAGTTTCTGTATTAGTCCATTCTCACACTGCCATAAAGACATACCTGAGACTGGGTAATTTATAAAGAAAAGAGATTTAATCAGGTCATAGTTCTGTGGGCTGTAGAGGCTTCTACTTCTGGGGAGGCCTCAGAAAACTTACAATCATGGTGGAAGGTGACAGGGAAGCAAGCACATCTTCACTGGCCTGCAGGAGAGAGCAAGTGAAGGAGGAAGTACTACATGATTTCAAACAACCAAATCTCGTAAGAACTCACTCACTTTCATAAGAACAGCAAGAGGGAAGTCTGCCCCCTGATCGAATCACCTCCCACCATGCCCCTCCTCCAACACTGAGAATTATAATTTGACATGAGATTTTCGTGAGGACACAGACCCCAACCATATGAGTTTCCAACACATGAACTTTGGGGAACACATTCAAACCATAACACTTAAGGGTAATTTTTAAAAAATAAGCTTGTTGAATTTCCTGTTTCACTTTAACCTTTTCACTTCCTCATCACATAAACATGATCTAGTGTAGAATGGCACAAATTAAAAATGAACGGAAATGTCCTTAATGTTTAATATTGCTTAATGCTCACTCAGAGTTCATGCTTATGAAAGTGTAAAAGTCTTCAATGCAGGCTTTTGTTTTTGTTTTTTCTTAATCTACCACGATGTGTTGGTTTTGAAATTGCAATTCTCTATGCATACACCTACATACAACATCCTTTCACAGAATCTTCTTATGTAACTTGGGAAAAATTAGGGCACTTTGAAAGTGAATTTCAGAAATATCATATGCTAAGAATTCAGCCCTTATAACTTCAACTATCTAGAAATAACTGAGAAGCAGGAAGGAAAAGAGGTCTCTGAACAATCAAATAATAACAGCTAACATTTATAGAGTGTTTACTGTCTGCCAAGCACTGTTCTATCTGGATTACAAACATTACCTCAAAAGAAACAAATGAGGTTGAGGATGTGGAGAAATTGGAGCCTTTATACACTGTTGACAATGTAAAACAGTATAACTGCTATGGAAGAGAGTATGGTGGCTCCTCAAAAAATTAAAAATAGAATTATCTATGATTCAGCAATCCCACTTCTGCATATATATGCCAAAAGATGAAAACAAGATCTCAATATGATATTTTCACTCTCATGTTTATTCCAGAATTATTCACAATAACCAAAATGTGGAAGCCACCTAAACGCCCATTGATGGATGAATAGATAATGTGATATACACAGGCAACGGAATATTATTCAGCCTTAAAACCTTGAGGACTTCAAACTAAGTGAAATAAGTCAGTCACAAAAAGACAAAGTGTATGAAGCTACTTCTTTGAGGTATTTAATGCAGTCAAACTCAGAAACAGGATGTAGAACTGTGGTTTCCAGGGCTAAGGTAGGAGAAAATGGGGAGCTCTTGTTCAATGGATATAGAGTATCAGTTTTGCAAGGAAAAAGTTCTAGAGATCTGCTGAACAACGTGAATATGGTTAATACTACCGAACTGTACACTTAAAAATGGGCTCAAAAGTTTTTTCAGCTCCCACATAAGAGTGAAAACATACAGGGTTTATCTTTCTGTGCCTGAATTATTTCACTTAATATAATGTCCTCCAGGTTCATCCATATTGTCTCTAATGACAGAATTTCATCGTTTTGTATACATATTTTGTGTATATGTTCCACATTTTCTTTATTTATTCATCTGTTAATGGTAGGGTGAATATAGTTAATGATAGTTTATCATATATTTTCAAGAAGCTAAAAGAGAGGATTTTGAATGTTTGCAACACAAAGAAATGATAAATGTTTGCAGTGAATGTATATGCTAATTAGCCAGCTTTGATCATTATACATTGTATACCTGTATTGATATACCACTCTATATCCCATGAATATGTACAATTATTGTGCATTAACTGAAAACTAAAAATGAATGGAAATACATAATTAAAATGGTAACTTTTATGTTATGTTTTTAATCACAATTAAAACTACACAAATAAATAACATAAAGAATGAATTGATAAACAAAATGTGGAATATATATGCAGTGGAATATTATTTAGACTTAAAAAGGAATTAAATTCTAAATACATGCTACAACATGGATGAACCTTGAAGATATTATGCTAAGTGAAAAAATTCAGACATAAAATGACAAATATTGTTATGATTCCACTTATATGAGTACCTAGAGTGGTCAAAATCATAGAGTCAAAAACTAGAATGGTGGTTGCCAGGAACTGAGGGGAGGAGAGCATGGGGGATTATTGTTTAATGAGTTTCAGTTTGGGAAGATAGAAAAGTTATGATGATGGGCGGTGGTGATGCTTGCACAATAATGTGAATGTGCATAATTGCAGTGAACTGTATACTTAAAGTGATTAAAATGACATATATATTTTGCCACAATTTTCTTACAAAATAAAGTATGAGATTATTCATGCACAAATACAAGACTGGGCTGGTGGGACTACAAGCCTTGCTTTTTGATGCTTGTGCTAATATACATACATCCAAATATCTAAAAATTAAAAACAATGAGGCAGTGTGTGGTAAATTACAGATGGTCACAAAGTCTCCACTACACCTTCAATTAAGAGGTGGACTCATTCTTCTCTTGAATCTGGGCTGTCTTAGTGGCTTTTTTGAACCAACGAGATGTGATGAAAGTCACTTCTGGGACTGCAGAGGCTAGATCATATGAAGTTTTGTAGCTTCCTCCTGTTTTGCTTGGAATAGCTCCCTTTTGTCCCATTCTACCTCCAAGTTCTCCCTGACAAAACCCGAACACCATGGTATAAGACACCCAAATCAGAGGGAAAGCCCAAGTGTAAGCACTCTGATAAAAGCTCTAACTGAGCATCTAGAGATCAGCCAGCCTCAACTGCCATCAATATAACATCTATTAGAGGCTGACATTAACTACAGCCCCAGTTTGACATCTGACTGTAAATGCCAGAGACTGCAAGCTAGGACTGCCCAGCCTACAGAATCATGGCAGATAAAATTTTTAGCCACTGAATTCTGGAGTGACTTGTTATGTAGATACCATAATGATGTCTATTTTAACAAGCCTGAGCCTTAGAGCTGAAGTGACTGCCCATGGTCTCTCTGCCAGTAAGCAGAGGAACTCACACTTAACCAAGTCTTTCTGGTTCTAAAGCCTGCATTCCTGACTGCTAAATACACAATTTCTCAGTCAAAACAGCTACAACAGTTGTTGTTGTTTTTTTTTACCTCCAAAAAAAATCCTGTATTTGAATTCATAGTGGAGTTCTTCCATATACCCCAAGTCTAAGGGTAGTAAGAATAATCTTGATATGCACAGCGCTTTCTGCAGTTGTGCACTGAACAGGCTCCATAGCCGTATGAACCGGTCCTGAGCAAACTCCAACCACTATCCCTGACCAAAACTTCTCTTGAGTATTAGTCATCATTCTAATAAAGGGATTATCTGTTGTTCAGGTACCTAAGGAACTTCAAGGAAGAATAGGGGCTGATACCAGAACTCATGGAAGAATGAGAAGAGATATTTCAGAATTTAATTAAAAATGGGGATTGAAAACTAAAACACCACAGTAGTTTAAGGTCATTTAGTGTAGGGCAAACTTTCCTGCAGTGCTCAGGGACCCCATGATGATGCCACTGTATAGGAGAAACATTAACTCAGGACATTTTTAATGAAAACCTGTATCATCAGGGTACAAATAAGTCCTAGAGATGAAGGGATACATATTACATGCTCTACCTGAAAATGTTAAAACTAGTTTTGATATATTATTATATAACACTCATAGCAGTGAGAAAATATCTTTAACATTTATTACAATGACTTGTGGTGTGAAATTTTCTAAACTTGAGGTAGGAAACCTTTCTTACTCATGAGTATTCATTTCAGGCCCCACTACAGTGCTTTTTACAAAAGGAGGAATGCTAATAAAATGAAAATCATATTCCATTGAATCAAAAATTCAGGACAATTGTGCTGAAATAAACCTTACTGAATGCCTTCTAAATATACCATGCCCTGCACTAGAAACTTTCGTAATTCCTATTTATTCTTCAGAATAATCTAGGAAACAAACCGACAGAAGCAAATAGCATAGAAATTCATTTTTGTCTTCAATTACAAGAAGAATGTAACATGAAAGCTGAGATTACAATTACATGAATATGATGAGGTTTTGTTTTGTTTGTCCTAACAGAGCTCCAAATCAAAAAACAGATACATGGTTTGACATGTGGAATGGGATAGCTAAAACTGTGACTGCCTAAGACAAGCTGAAACCTAAGGTGCAGAACCATATTGGGGAAAGAGGGGAAATACCAGTAGGTCTGGTAACAATCAAGAAAAGAAGAAGAAACAGGATTCCCAAGCCTTCTTTAGCTTTTTCTTCTCCAGTAGAATAGCCTATCTAAGCTACGTCTTGTCAAATCGTATCTTACACAGCTTTAATGCACACTAACTTTCCTAAGAAGTATTTGTATCTATTTAAATCTAGCGATTTCAGCCCATATTAATTACATGTATATAAGGGCAATAACACAGGATGTAAAAGGTAAAAATCTGAATTTCAGTCCATCTGTGCGACATTGTGCAAGTCAATTACACTCTCTGAAGACAATTCCTTATCCATTAAACAACAAAAAAGGTGATTAAGTTGCTCCTTGCCTACTTGTCAGAGTCGTGTAGAGTTTTTAATGACACTCATGTGAAATTCCTTTGGACTGTAAAATACTATTACTTACGTGCAAAGACAATGTCCCGAAATCACAGAAGGGATGACTTAAGATTAACATCTTTAACTGCGCCCCCGTCCTTCCTCTCAAAAAAAAGTTATCTATTTTCAGTTGAATGATTTTGGGAAAATCTCTATTGGAACCTATCTACTTCGCAAATGGCAAAGGCGAGGTCCGGAGGATATCCAAGACCCCAGAGAACCAGTGGAAATCAAGACCAAACCACACGGTGAAGACTGGTTCCGGCGCATCAGACTCAGTGCTTCCGGCATGGCGCTTTAGTGTCACGTGAAAGACCAGCACCTCCTGAGCCATCCGAAATGCCACGCTGAACATGGCTGCCGCGCTTCGATGGTTCTTTACACACATAATATGCTTCTTTACACACATCCGGGTTGATGGTCCAGCCCCGGATGACGACACTCCGGAAATGTGCGAGAGGCGGCGGAAGCGGAAGTGCCTCGGCAGTGGGGGCCGGGGAAGTGTCTGTAGCGTCCCTCCCTCTCAACCACAATAACAGACGGAGGGTCGGCGTAGGTGAGGCGGCGGCTGAGTGGGCCTGGGGACCGGGAGCGGGGTGGCAAAGCCAGGAGTGCGTGCGGCAGGGCTGAAGTAGCTGGATGGGGGTTCTGGAACTTCCGACCGCTTAAGCTCGGCCTCTGGCCCCCTTCGGGCCTAGAGCTCCCTGAGAGATCAGGGGTTGAATTTGTAGTTCCTGGCCTTCTAGGCCGTGCTTGCGGGGTTTGCCTGCTCCTCTGCCTGGCCCCAAAATCCAGCCTAAAGAACCCTCTCTGGGCCCCAGTTTCCTCAATGAAATGACTGAGGGTGTTGGACTGGACAGCTTCTGTGACTGTCTCCCACTCCGGGCGTAACGAATTTCATGATTTTAATGTTAAGTCGCAGTTTCGGCCAGTGAAGTGAAGGAGGCCTGTGTTCAGAGTACTGAGGGGATGTCCGTGAGCAGGAAGCAGTGAACACATCTTTGAGAGGCTGCCACGCCTGAGTATCAGGATCCCTGAATTCTAGTTTTACCCCTTCCACCTATACACTGTGACCTTGTCTAGGTCCATTAGCCTTTCTGTGCTGCAGTTTGCTTATCTGTGTTGGATGCCTTTGATTCCGTGCCCTAGCTGTGGAAATCAGATTCTTAACTCCCCTTTCATGGAGCCTTTACAGACCTGAAAGGCATGTTCTCCCTGCACTCTGCACATCCAGAATTTGACTAAGAGATGTCTACCGTGTTTCTTTGCAGACACCAAGCTGGCCAAGGGCAACTGGGCACCTAGGAAGGTTCCTGTGCAATGAGAAGCTCTGTCCAGAAAACTTTGTTTTATACACCTAAACCAACAGTGTAAATCACTACAAAGTGAAAAACAGGAGACCTTGATTTTTGTTCCAAAGTTGCTGTTAACTTGATGGTTTACTTTGGCCAAATCCCTTCCTCTTTCTGAACTTGAGAATTTTTTATCAGCCAAAGGAAGACGTTGGATTAGATCACTGGTTTTTCATCCCCTTTCCCATTCCCCCAGCACAAGTGAAGGATAAAATAATAGTTCTATAAAGCCCTGATTTTCTCAGGGAGGGAGGAGGTCCAGTTTGGAGGGTATGTGTTACATAGGCATAGACTGAAAAAAATCCGCTTGTGATTTTTAACTTTCATTTTGAGAATTAACATTTTAGATTATCTGTAAGCCTTCTTTCCCCTCTTTAAAATGTGTGATGCTGTAATTCTGATATCCTCCTTGGGTAAAGAATGTAGAGTTTTGTGCGCCTCTTTGTTTAAATGGCTGTGTGCCCAGAGGTGCACACTTTATATTTAGTCAAACAGATACTAATGCATAGTAGGGGAGAAAAAGAAACAACTAGATTCCAGTAAGGTAGGGTGATATAGTGAAGTAAAATTGGTGGTATACTAAAATGAAATAAGGTGGTATAGTGAAATAAAATTAAAAAGGAGTTGAAGACCTAGATCCCTGCTTCACGCTGTGGTACATTCTTCCTCTGTGACTTTGGACAAGACATCTAACGTCTCTAGGTCTCACTTTCCTTATCTGTAAAACGAAGGGTTGAACTGGATGCTTCCTAGGCCTTTTTCAGCACCATAATCCTGTGGGGGGTTTTTTGTTTTGTTCGTGTGTGGTTTTTATCTGAGCAGTTTGCTGGATGTGTTGTGGTATTTCCTTAGACAAGAGGCTGTCCTAGTCAGTAGATACACTAGATAGTCTGTGATGTCATTTAAGGTCTGTGAGGTCAGATTAAGTGATATGCAAGATTACTTTGATATGAGCAAGCTGAAACCAATAGAAGCCAAAAGAAAGGCATGAGAAACTTGAAGAGCAGAGAAGCCCTTGACCAGATAGGATCATTGAGAATATTGGGAAATTTTAAGTGAGAGGTGTGTATTTTTCATGAGGATAAAGAAAAGTAATTTGAGTTTGGGATGGGAAGGAGATTTGAATTGACAAGATAGGAAGAGAAGAACACTTTTTGGAAACAACTCTGGTTTAAGAATGTGCTTGCAACACCAAGACAAAAGTAATGCTTCCTATGGCTAAGGTCAGCTAAGCAGGCAGCCACAGAATGACTGTAATATACCTAAGGTGCCCATAGACCGCTGTGTGGGAGCCTAAATTAAATGAACCATAAACCCTAATTTGTGAAGTAGGGTGTGGTCAGATGCAGTTCTATCAGAGCATCTAGAAGCCTTTCTCCAAGCACTGGGGCATTGCTCTGGAATGCCGGAAGACAGCCACGGTGGCAGAGGACTGACTTGATGATAGGATGTTTAGTGTAACCTGGGAAGTCTGTATCCCAGCCTGAACATTGACACTATTTAATCTTGGGCAAGTGATTTGTCACCTTATCCTCTCTGGTTCTGTTCGTTCATCTTAAAAATTCGGGATCATTGGATGAGCTTTGATGTCTGTGAATATGAACCCTCTGAAATCGTGTATGTATTTCTGCTTGCATGAGTCTGGAAAATGGATGTGCCACTTTCATCATATTCTCAGATGGGTTTGTGACCCACAAAAAATTGAGAACTGTGTGATTAAGTAGTCTCTCAGGTCCTCTTCAACTTTTAACATTCTGGGATTCTATGATTCTGTCATTTCTGACATTTCCTTAAGGTTCAGAGTCGGAGGGTCTAGAAGTTGCTAAGCCTATAGGTAACACCTGGTACTGCAAAGTATAGTCTTTATATATAACACTCTCCTCCTTATTTATGCAGGCAGAGCTCAGAGATACTGCAGGTTTGGTTCCAGACTACTGCAATAAAGCAAGTCACAAATTTTTTGGTTTCCCTGTGTTTACGGAAGTTATATTTTACAATGTAGTATAATCTATTAAGTGTGCAACAGCATTGTATCTAAACTAATGTATATGCCATAATTTTAAAGTGCTTGATTTTAAAAAATGCTAACAATCTGAGCTTTCAGCGAGTCATAATATTTTTGTTGATGGAAGGTCTTGTCTCTGTCTTGATGGCTGCTGACTGATCAGGGTGGTGGTTGCTGAACACTGGGGTGGCTTGGCAGTTTCTTAGGACAACAGTGAAGTTTGCCTCATTGATTGGCTCTTCCTTTTAGGAAATATTTTGTTGTAGCATGCGATGTATGATAGCATTTTACTCACAGTAGAACTTCTTTCAAAATTAGACTCAATCCTCTTAAACCCCGGCACTGCCCTATCAACTGAGTTGATGTAGTATTCTAAATCCTTTGTTGTCATTTCAATAATGTTTACAGCATCTTCACCAGAAGTAGATTTCATCTCAACAAACCACTTTCTTTGTTCATCTATAAGAAGCAACTTCTCATCTGTTCAAGTTTTATCATGAGATTGCAGCAATTCAGTCACATCTTCAGGCTGTCCATCCAGTTATAGTTCTCTTGCTATTTCCTCCACATCTGCAACAACTTCCTCCACTGAAGTCTTTCGTTGATTTTTATTTCAATCCTGCTCCTTCTGTAACCACAGAAGTCTTGAATCCCTCAGAGTCATCCATGAGAACTGGATTCCAAACTCTTGTTAATGTTGATATTTTGACCTCCTCCCATGAATCACAGATGTTCTTAATAGCTTCTAGAATGTGTATCCTTTCCACAAGATTTTGAATTTAGTTTGCCCATATCCATCAGAGGAATCACAGT
The DNA here is from genome assembly GCF_007565055.1 of Rhinopithecus roxellana. Classification (NCBI taxonomy): domain Eukaryota; kingdom Metazoa; phylum Chordata; class Mammalia; order Primates; family Cercopithecidae; genus Rhinopithecus; species Rhinopithecus roxellana. The sequence goes on along the minus strand of NC_044551.1, from coordinate 114,844,442 downwards.
CTATAGCAGCTATAGCCTTAGGAAATTTCTTCCTTTTTTATTTTTTTGAGACAGAATCTAGCTCTGTTACCAGGCTCGAGTGCAGTGGTGCAATCTTCGCTCACTGCAACCACTGACACCCTGGTTCAAGCAATTCTCCTGCCTCAGCCTCCCAAGTAGCTGGTATTACAGGCACGTGCCACCACGCCCAGCTAATTTTTGTATTTTTAGCAGAGGTGGGGTTTCACTATGTTGGCCAGACTGGTCTCAAACTCCTGACCTCGTGATCCGCCTGCCTCGGCATCCCAAAGTGCTGGGATTATAGGTGTGAGCCACCATGCCCAGCCAGGAAATTTGTTTCCTAAATAATATGATTTGAAAGTTGAAAGTTCTTGATCTATTAGCTGCAGAATGGATATTGTGTTAGCAGGCATGGAAACAATATTAATCTCCTTGTATATCTCTAATGGACCTCTTAGATGACTAGGCCCATTGTCAATGAACAGTAATATTTTGAAAGGAAACTTTTCTGAGGAGTAGATCTTAGTAGAAGTCTTAAAGTATTTAGTATGCTATGCTGTAAACAGATGTGCTGTCATCCAGGCTTTGTTGTTCCTTTTGTAGAGCACAGGCAGAATAGATTTAGCATCATTCTGAAGGGCCCTACGATTTTCAGAATGGTTAGTAAGCATTGGCTTCAACTTCATGTCACCAGCTGCATTCTCTAACAAGATAATCAGCCTGTCCTTTGAAACTAGGCATTTACTTCTCCCTAGCAGTGAAAATCTGATATGGAATATTCCAATGGAAGGCTGTACATACTGAAAATCTGTTGTGTACTGTAGCTCCTTTCAGCCGTTATCAAAGGTCGATCTTTTGGATAACTTGCAGCTTCTCCATCAACATTTGCTGCTTCACCTTGTGCTTTTCTGTTGTGGAGACAACTTCTTTCCATAAGCTCATGAACCACCCTCTGCTAGCTTTCAACTTTTCTTCTAAAGCTTCCTCACCTCTCTCGGCCTTCATAGAATTGTGGAGACCTAGGGCCTTACTCTGAATTAGGCTTTGGCTTAGGGAATGTGGCTGGTTTGAACTTCTATCCTTACAACTCAGACTTTCTGTATATCAGCAATAGGCTGTCTTGCTTTCTTATCATTTGTTTATTCACTGGAGTAACACTTGTAGCTTTCTCAAGAACTTTTTCTTTGTGTTCACAACTTAGCTAATGTTTGGCACAAGAAGCCTAGGTTTTGGTCTGTCTTGGCTTTCAACATGACTTCCTCACTAAGGTTAGTCATTTCTTGCTTTTGATTTAAAGTGAGAGATGCTCAACTCTTCTTTCACTTGAGCACTTAGAGGCCATTGTAGAGTTCTTAATTGGTCTAATTTCAATATCCTTGTGTCTCAGCAAATAGGGAGGCCTAAGGAGAAGGACAGAGATAGGAGAACAGCTAGCCAGTGGAGCAGTTAGAACGACACCATATTTATCAGTCAAGTTTGCCATCTTGTATAGCATGGTTTGTGGTACCTCCAAAACAAAGTAGTAACGTCAAAAATCACTGATCATAGCTCACCGTAACACATATAATAATAATGAAAGGATATGAAATATTGTGAGAATTACCAAAATGTGACACAGAGACATGAAGTGAGCACGTGCTGCTGGAAAAAGGCACCAATAAACTTGCTTGACACAGTGTTTCCACAAACCTTCAATTTGTGAAAGACACAGTATCTTTGAAGCACAATAAAGTGAAACACAAGGTATACCTGTACTCACCTGTCCCTCATGCTCCATGACTTCTCGGCAAGACTCCCTCCAACTCATCTTTCTCTATCTAATGCCAGTAACTGGACTTTCCCCTCTTTGCTCTTTTTTTAACCTGCTACTGCTTTGTACCTTCTCTGCCTTGTTGAGTTTCTCAAGTGAATTGAAGGCAGGGTGTTTAGTGGCAAGTGGTATTTTGGAGGTAGGAGTGAGAAAAGAACACAAGACCAGTGATGGCAATTTTCTCCTCACTTGATTTGGTTCCTCTTCCAACTAAAAATCAAATAAGAGAAAGGGTGCACATTAAAAAGGGATACCAGCCAGGCATACTGACTCACGCCTGTAATGCCAGCACTTCAGGAGGCCGAGACGGGCAGATCACTTGAGGTCAGGAGTTTGATAGCAGTCTGGCCAACATGGTGAAACCCTGTCGGTACTAAAAATACAAAAATTAGCCGGATGTGGTGGCACACGCGTGTAGTCCCAGCTACTCGGGAGGCTGAGGTGGAAGAATTGCTTCAACCCAGGAGGCGGAGGTTGCAGTGATCCAAGATCGCGCCATTGCACTCCAGCCTGGGTGACACAGTGAGACTCCGTCTCTCGAAAAAGAAAAAAAAAAAAAGGATACCATCACCACTTACTTGGGAGTTTGTGTGAATTTCATGTTTTCTTTCTCATATAGGAAAACCAGGCCCCTATTCATCAGTACCTGAGATGAAATGCTCAGCGTAACCCAGCTGGGTATTTCACTTAAATGAAGATGAAGCCAACTTTAGCTGAAGCAACTTTGTTGTCCTTTATCAATTATCAAGACTGAGTTAGGGTGGGGGAAAATAAAATATTTTTTGACTGAGGAAGCTTTTTATCTCCTGAACATTTTCAGAGACATCTACTTGAACTTGAGAAGACTGGTAGATTTCTCCTGGCTATAAGTCCTGTCAGCCTCCTATATATAAGATAAAGATATTTTCCTTTACCCTAGTGTTCATCTCCACAAGTCCCTTCCCCACGATAGACTTAGGGCAGGGGCATCACTATTCCACCTGCCAAGTAAGAACTAAAAGACCTAAGTCTTCAATTCTAGCCATGATGTAAGAAATCTGAATCGTTTCATCTAAAATTTTGTCCTCCTAATTTAAAATTTAGGCTTTTTGCTAGTTAGTGTTAAAGGAATACTGTAGGTTAAGGTTTTTGTCAGCTTCCTGGAGATGTAACCTCAGTGTAATATTGTATAACATCATCTCTGTGAGTAATTATTTTTTAATTCTCAATAAGTGGAGTTTTATAAATGCAATGATATTTAAGGTTCTGGGTATTTAGTCTAAAAATTTAAGTATAATTTGTGCACTAGGGCTACTAAATCTAATTCACACAAAAGCACTACATTGTAAAATCCTAAGGAACAATCAAAAGTGGAATCAGCAGAGGAAGATGTTATTAGGTGGTGTGAATTTGATGAAGGAAAAGGAGGAAGAAGGGATTTTTTAAAAAGCTTTTTATTAAAGGAATAAAGAATCAAGAGCATGATCTCCATGAAGAATTGTCAGAATTCTTAAAGCTGAACATGTGCTAAATTATAACAACTGGAGGACTGGTCTGAGCATCTAGGTAATTTGTGGGTGGATTAGTCTTTGCTGGTTAATAGTGGTGTTGAGGTTTTTACATGCTACAGAGTAGCTGTTATGTGTGTCACTGGAGTAAAATCTGATTGCATTATCGTCTGGGCTATAAGTTTGTTGCTGAGATCATTAAATGCTGTGGTAGCAAATGCCTCATAGGAGCATGAAATGGTTTTTAGAAGCAGCCTTGAACCTGTGGGATGTATATGGAATAATGGAAAGACTGATGGGTATTCATACGTTAGATATTTGAGGGTGTATTGTGAGCAAGGACTTGTTATCACCTAGAGGCAAGATTTTTTAGCAGAAACATGACTAATAAATCACTACACAAACTGCTGTGGAAGCATATGTTAAGTCCCACAGGGAGCTCAAATGAAGGAGTGAGTAAGGGAAGCTTTTACAGAGGACTTACATTGAAGCTAGATTTTTACAGGCAGTTTTCTAGGCAAAGCAGGGAAGAGAAGGACATTTCCAGTCAGAGTTAAAAGCATATTAGGAATGAAACACCAATGGTTGTTTGGGGGAACGAAGAAGATACTGGTCTGCTAGAGTGAGTATACTGAGAGCAAGTGGTAAGGATTGGAAGAAGATAAGACTGGAACATCTGGTGTTTTTAGATTAGATTGGAAATATTTTATCCTCTGAACTGGGATTCCTTGTAGGCAGATGTTTTGTTTGGCAATGTATATTGTACTTCTTAAAAACAATCTGAAAATGTCAAATGATGGAGAATAATATGAAATAAAAAGTAAAAGTTCTTTTCTGCTTTCCTAAACCTCTCTTATCACTCCTCAAAGGTTACCAGTTAATGTTTTGTTGTCATCTTTCATAAAATGTTGTATGCAGACACAGTATATTTGTCTTTTTTATCACACTTTTTAAAAAAACATTTTAGGGGGGTAATCTTTCTAATTTTTAAAATTATATTGTTGTTAGAATCATACTTTAGATGTAGTCTATGTTTTGCTTTTTTCACTTAGCACTATAAATCAGAGGACTGTTTTAAAAAGATAACTGTGGCTTCAGTGTGGAGTAAACCATAGTAAGCATTTATTCAGTAAATTACTCATGGCAGGCATAGTGTCTGCTAAGCTTTTCCTCGACCCTGAGGGTACAGTGATGGGTATCATTTAGGAAGCCATTTCAGTAGCGCACATGAATGTTATTAACTCCCGAAACTAATGGGAGTGGATGTAAGAACTGTACTGAGATAAAATTGATAAGAATAGCCAATCAATTGTCTGTGGGAAATGAGAAATCAGAATATATTTAGGATGATTTAGGATAAATTCAGGAATTTAGTAAAACACATTAGGGAAATAGGTATGTTTATTTGCATACATCTGTGTATCTTTGTTTTGGGAAGGGGGAGGGTTCATGATATGAAGCAGTTCATTTTGGACATAATGTTTTTGGAGGATGTTCAAGTTATTGATGTGAAAATTTCTGATAGGCAGAGGAAATAAAGTTCAGAGCTCAGGAGAGGTAAGTAGAGTTGGAAATTTTTTTCTTTTCTTGCTTTTCTTTGTGTGTGTGTGTATATATATTTGTAGTAGCTAAATCCTTGGGAATGGGTACAATTGCCCACGGAGAAGAGGGCTCGAGGATGAATTAGCAAAGGAGACTGAGCAGTGGTCATAGAGGAACTACAAGAATGGAGAATGTCACTTTGGGAGCCAAAGGATGAGAGGGTTTCAAAGGAGTGGTCAGCAGTGTCCCATAATACAAATGGGTCAGATGGGGAAGCACTGGAAAGAGGCTATTGGATTTGTTGACTACATGTTCAGTGTAACCTCAGAGGTTTCAGGAGCTATCATAAGATGGAAAAATTCATTTGGAGCAGGCAGGGCAGTAAACAAGAAAAGGTGGGCAGTGATATAATCAGAAGCAGGTGAGTTTATTTATAGCTTTTCTTTTAGCTTGGGCAGTTCTGAGTATGAACGTTATTTTTCCGGAGGCCTGTTAGCCAAAATGTGATGGACAACATAGGAGTAAGCTTCTGAGAACTTAAGATACATGTCACAAATTCAGGGTAGCGTAGCCCATATACCTACTTTTTGCAGAATTTTATAGGCTCACACTACGAGGTACCTGTTGATGCCAGTCCACACACGTTGATTTGTCTAGTTTCTCGGGCCATACCGGTTAGAAACAACAAATGAGGGAGTGTGTGTGTGTGTGTGTGTGTGTGTGTGTTTGGGGGTGTGAGAGGCAAGCATGCTGACAGCCTCAAGAAGTAAATAGCACATAACCTTTCAGTGAGGGAAGAAGAGACTGGAACACACACACACAGGCACAAGAAATGATGAAGATTTACTTAGCCTAGTAGTGTGTCCATTTACTGCTGAGGCAAAAGAACCCCAGGAACTGCATGTACTTAAAAGTACCCTCTGCCCACCAGGTGCCTTTCTTCTACTGAGATGCCTGAATGCTTGGGTTCTTGAAGTGTATTGCTCTTCTCTCATTTTTAAGACCCTTTAGGAGTTTCCTATCACATTGAGGATTAAGACCCCTGCTAGCAGTTCAGCCTCATCTTATTCCCTTTTTATCTCCCTCTGTACCCTAATACCTTTGGTTTTATTTCAGTTCCTTAAAAGAGCCAAGCTCCTTTGCAGAATCCAGCACATGCCTGCGTAGCTCCAAGAATGCTTTTCTTCTTTCCTACTTTTTGCAGTGTTAATTCCTGCTCTCCCTTCAGTTATCGGCTCAATTGTCTTTTCATTAGGAGAACCATTAGTGGCTCAGGCCCCTTTGTTATATGAGGCTTTAGAACTGTGTTTACTGTCTTTGTAGCAGTTACTTCCTTGTGTAATTCTGAGCTCATTTGCGTGGTTATTTGATTATGTATCTCCACTTGCCTCTGGGCTGTTTGTTTGCAGTGAGCCCAGAGTATACAAGTGGTATTCAAAATAAATGTGCCAAGGCATATTTAAATGAATGTGAATGCACCTCTTTTCAGTTGTCAGCCTGTGCCTCCTCCATCTACAAAGCCATTAATATTAAATAGACCAGTATTTCCTATAAACTTTCCTTATTAAAATTCCTGGACAATTTGACAGTCAGGGTGTTAACTCCACATGCTGATCAGTAGAACAAAAAACCATCTGGGTGCTCATCATGCAACCCATTTTCTCCCTGCTTTCCCTCTCCATTCCTCCCCTCTCCCCTATTTTCTCTCTGTTTTCGTCCTTCTCTAAAGCTTATTTTAAAAACAAAATGTGCATGTGATACAAAAGTGAAATACCATCTCAATATTCACAAGAGAGGGAGAAAGGAAGTTGCATTCTTTCTCTGAAATTGTATATAAGCTTGTGTTTATTTTTTAGGAGTTCTCTGGTTTTTATCAGATTCACAAACGGGTCCATGACTAATCTAATCCCTGACTTTATAGGTGAGAGAAAGAAGAATTTTAAAGATTATTGCAAGTTTATAGAAGTAATTTGGGGGCAGAATCAAGATTAGAACCCAAGAATGTCCTCTAGTTTCTACTATGTTAGGGGCAGTCCTAGAACCACAAGCTCCTGGAGCTGGAAGAGGTTTTGATTCCTCATTTAATGATCACATGTTACATATGAAGAAATTGATACTTGGAGAAATTGAGTGAATAAGCTAAGAAGCAACAGTACAAATTAAAACACAGTACTCATGATTCCTGGATTTTTGCTCATTCTAAATAATGCACATTTACATTATCTTCAGAAGTTGATTCTCCACTCATCTTCAGAAAAAGATGTTCTGTGCTTTTTGCACTGAACAAATTAATGTTTTTATTAATTTGAATGTGGTATGTACCATTATGATACCTTTGCCTGTGTGTGTTTGAAAATAAACATTGTTTAACCTGTGTTTTAATAGGGGATGTGTTTTTTTTAGACTACTTCATTCTCTGTTTGCTTTTCAGGTACTTTGAACTCAAGTAAACAAAAGGGAAGATTTTCTCTTTGATACTGGAGACTGCACAACAATGGGACCACGAAAGAAAAGTGTGAAAACATGTATCATGAATAATGAATTTCCAGAAGAAATGACAGCAGATGAAACAAAGGACTATATGAATCAACTTTCACATGAAGTACTTTGCCATATTTTTAGGTAAGATTGTGTTTGGTTGACTCACCTACCTGGAATGGATAAGAGCAAACCCTGAGGCAGTGCTGTCTAATGTGGTAGCTGCCAGCTACATGCAGCATTTACATTTCAATTAAGTGAAAATTTAAAATTTAGTTCATCAGTTGCACTGGGTACATTTCAAGTGCTTAGTAGCCATATGTGGCTAGTGGACACAGTGTATAGGACAAGAGAGTATAGACAGAAAATATTTCTTTTGTCACAGATAGTTCTGTTGGACAGCCTTTCTCTAGACTGTTAACATTTCTAGACTTCTTGGAATTTTTATTGGCGAATAGATTTGTTGACTTTTGTTACTGCATTATAACAGCACTATGTGTGTACACTGCACAATATAAGGCAGTGTTCCTGACTTTTTCTGACTACAACGCTCAGTGAGAAACATACTTGTAAGTGATTGTAACAAAGTTTTCTGAAATAATGCCCATCATAACTAAATGCAGTGCATACATTAAAGTTGTTTTATGAGCACAACACAAAAAGACTTCTAAAAAAATTACATTTTTACACAAACTGCATTATAATAACAACTGTTTTGTTTTTTTTTTTTTTTTGAAGGAAAACTGTCATTCTAGTTTCCACTGCTCTCTTCTTTCAATTATTGTCCTTATGTATATAATTCAAATAAACAAATTCTAACATACTTTGTCGCTGAAATTAGAGACCTGAGTTTGAAGCCTGGGTACATTATTTGCTAGCTCTAGACTAATGATAGACATAATGGCAGTATTATTAGGATTCAGTGAGATAATGCGTTAAACACTTAGCACACTGAAAGCATAAATGCTTGGTGAATGTTCATGGTTTTTCTGCCTCTTTTCATATTGCTGCATGGTCTTCGTAATTTTTGTTTTTACTGCTTACTATTCTATGGAATGTATAAATAACATGGTACTTATCATTTCCCTTGTCTGACATCTAGATTGTTTTCAGTTTTCCTGTTTTCTGCAGTTACAGTTGGAATTAGCTTCTCTAAGCATCTGGATTTTCCATTATTTTAGGTTGTTTACCTATGAAAAATTTCTTTATATGAAGTTCTTAAGAATGTTTTGAATTTCTATAAATGAATATTTGCAGATTATGAACTTTTCAAATAGCAATAACAGTTATTTTAGGAGATCCTAGGCACTGTATTTTTTTTTTCTAATATAAATGTGTATGTCATTATTCCCTGCAGTTTGTTATTGTGTGACACATTGTAGTTTTTGCTAGTTCAGTTCTGTCTGGGATTAGAAGACCAAATTAAAAATGGTAGATTTTTTTTTTAACAAAACAAAATGATATTAACTTTCATCTGGCAGAAAAAAAAGTCTGTCAGAATAGCCAAAAATTTTCAGAAAGAGAGTCTTGCAACTACCAGATGTTCAATTACATTCTAAAATGTTTTGGAAAAGAAAGCCAGACAGTTGGGTGAAGGAGACAAACATAGGCTCCATTCAAATACATGTGGAGATCTAGTTTATGACAAGGTTGTATTCACATCACTGAGGAAAAGCTGGGTGGACTATTCAGCAACGATGTCTCAACTTACAAACCATTTGGAGAAAAAAATAAAAGCACATTTTTATCTCATGTCTTACAGCTAAATTCAAAGTGGATCAGTGAATTAAACAATAAATCCTTCAGAATTCTTTAAGAAAGCGTAGGTAAAATTGCATCTAGGGATAAAGTTGGATAATGCTAGGAAGAAATTGGACCATGTATTATATATATATATTTTTTTGAGACAGAGTCTCACTCTGGCTGGAGTGCAGGGTATGATCATGGCTCACTGCAACCTTGAACTCCTGGGCTTAAGCTATCCTTTTGCCTTAGGGGCACACACCACTGTGCTTGGCTAATTTTTTTATTCTTTCATAGAGTCAGGATCTTGATTTGTTGCCTAGATTGGTCTTAACTTCTGGCCTCAACCGATCCTCCCATTTTGGCCTCCCAAAGTGCTGGAATTACATGCATAAGCCACCACACCTGGCCATTGGACCATAATCTAAATTGAAAATAGAACAGATAACGTTGTGCAGTTCAAACAGAATGTTCAAATGGAAGGGGTGGAATCAAGTCAAGATATAACGGTAGTTACAATGAAGAAAACAGAGCATTTGACAGCATGTAGAAAGAACCATGAACTTAGTGCTTGAACTTCATGTGTTTATTCTGAAAACAAACTAAATTTTGTTTCATTTTTAGTCTTCCAAAATTTTGATTTGAGGACTCATTGTGGTGGTGTAGTAACCACTTAACATGTCTTCATGAAACAAGAAAAACTATGGCCTTCCTTAAAAGAAACCTAATCTTTGCTGTCCCTGCTATGCTGTCTTTTCTAAAGTGTTATATTTGCTCTGTCTTCTGAACTCTAGTCCTTTGACTATATAACCATGAAGAAAAAACATGTTACTTTTTAGGGAAAATATGATGTAAAATAATCTTGATTTTGTGATTATTCATCTGTTTGTATTTAAAGGGAGTATAAATTTAACCTAGGCAAATACGTTGGATAACAATATTTAGGAGAAAAATATTACCGTGGCAAAATTAATTTAGAAAGCAAATTTAATGTTTTTCATTGTTTATAAAATGTGTTGTCATGTTTCTGAAAAATTCTACTTACAATCTAAGTTATAGAGACTAAATTAAGTTATGGCTAGCAGTAATGCTTTATTTTGTATAAGGTTTGATTTAAATCATTTTAAAGGGGTAAGAAGAGGACGAGAAGTAGAAAAAAAATGGATCAGATGAATATTCAACAGGCATATGTGGACTTTTCTTTCAGAATTAGCAGTGTTGTTAAGAGTTAGTGTCAGACAAAACTGTGTTGTCATTCCTGACCCTTTCGCCCTCTTACCTAGCCATGTGACATTTTGCAGGTTTAATTCTTCTGAGCTAATTTCAGCACTTGTAAAATGGAGTAATAATAGTGTATACTATGTCAGTGAAGTGCCAACAGATAACAGAAAATACACTTACCTGGAATTTGAAGATAATTTAGTGAAGGGACTATTTACAGAGGTGTAGGTGGAGTTTAGGGAACAAGTAAGGGATGATGAAGAATTCATCTAGGGGATTAGCAGCAGTAGAAAGGCAGCATTGCCACCTGCAGCCCTCCAGCTGGTGCTTCTCATTGGCTAAAGTTAACAGCCAGAGATGGATAGGGAACACAGCAGGTCAGAGAGGGGGAGAAAAAGGACTGGGAGAGAGCTGTATGGCAAACAGGAACCAGCTAGTTACCTCTTAAGGTTGTTGTGAAACAATGAGTAGAGTGTGACGCAATACAGGTTCAGTAGGTAAAGGTAGCTTTAACTTTTCAAAAAATTTAATTAAGTGTGTGTGGAGGGGTCTTAAGAGAGAAAAATAGACCTTTCAGAATATGTAATAGAACAAAAGTCAGGGTTAATTGAAAGTTTCAGGAAAAGATAATAAAGAAGAATGGAAAAGAGGAAGTTGTAATTCAGATGAAGTGTCTTAATACTTATGCAATACTTTTATCAGTGTATGTGACCTTAAAGGTAAAAAAAAAAAAATCTGGGAAAAGAAATTGTGTACTATATGGCTAGCACACATATTTGTTGATGGAGAAGATAGTAGGGTTTGCAGGAGCAGGACGGTGGAGTTGAGAGGGAGCAAAGTGTCCCTACAGGAAGTAGATTCTGTAAAAGATATGAAATAATATTGCCCATGTTCAAAATGAGTAATTCTCTCTGATCTTTCTCAGGTTCCTTTCTCATCACATCTTGAAAAGCACTTATTTTTTTTTCTTCTTTTCTTTTTTTTTTTTTTGGTTTGTTTTTAGATTTTCTTTGTCCTTGAAAACTCGAAAGAAGAAAGGCAGGTTTTATCAAATGACCTGTGGAGGGAGCTCAATACCTTATTTGGATACTCAAGTATTTGCTGACTTATCTTTTTAGTAAAAAGCTGTATGACCATATGTGCATGTTAACTTTAAATCTCTGTCTGAAGATCTTATTTCATTTGAGTGGTAGGAGATTGGAAGAAGGAAAAAAAAATAACTTATTGGTGAGAGGTAATACTTGCCCACTTGATAAATATGAGTTTCTTTCTCTCACAAAGGTACCTCCCTCTGCAGGATATCATGTGTATGGAATGTCTTTCCCGGAAGCTAAAGGAAGCAGTGACCCTCTATCTGCGAGTTGTGAGAGTTGTAGATCTCTGTGCAGGGCGCTGGTGGGAATACATGCCAAGTGGTAAGTGGATTTAGTCTGTAAAGTACGGTAGTGTCCTACTGGAAAGTAGTAACAATGGTTTCATAAAAAGTTACTTGTTGTCTTGAAAAAGGCAATCTAAGTCACCTCATAGGGAGGCAAAATTTTGTTTAAATTATTCATGTTGGGTTTTAGGTTTGTAAAATGCATTTTACCTGAGGCTTTATTGTTTTAATAGTCTGCTCTTTTCATTTCCTGTCCCTAAGTAACTATATCAGCCTGGTCCACACATATGTGATTGGAGAACATGAGCCTTTGGTTAATGGAGTATATGTATATCACATTAGACCGTGTGTGTCCTTTACTCTCTGATGCAGGTTTTCTGTTGAATGGTAACAGTTTTCATCATAGATTTCCTCTACAACTAAACTGTACCCTTTAATTAAATAAATACTTGCCATTTTTGTAAAATAGACCGCAGAACTCCAATTTCTTTAAATGGCCTATAGTAGGTCTTGGAGATTCTCGAATAAGGCATTGACCGAGCTTACAGGTAAAGAACTCAGAGTTAGCTTCCTAACCACTACAAATTGTTCCCAGTTGAAGAGACCACCTGAAAAGAAAGTTAATGGCTTTAGCTAAGCAAGGCATACTTGAAAGGAAGGAGTTAAAATAAAAGGCAATTAAAGCTTCTTTTCACTTAACGCCAATCCATTAATTGGTACAATTTAGTTACTATTGTTTTGCAATTATGAATCTGTCTTGTAAAGTCATCCTTTATCTATGATGTCCAGATTATGAGACTTTGAAAATGGTATGAGACTGAGAGGGGACCAAAAAATAAAAATTAAAAAAAAAAAGCCTTAATAGAAGTGAAGGGGCTGGAGGAAATAATTGTCCTGTTCTGTTCTGTAGAACAGAACAGGTTAGCTCTGGAATACTGGAATTGTGCAGGTGGGTGCTGCATGCTTTCAAGAGAGTCATCAAATCAGTTGCTAACTCTTAACAGTTGGCCATAGTAGTTACCAATGTATACCTTTTTTTTTTTTTTTTTTTTTTTTTTTTTTTTTTTTTTTTTTGAGACGGAGTCTTGCTCTGTTGCCCAGGCCAGAGTACAGTGGTGCGATCTTGGCTCACTGCAAGTTCTGCCTCCCAGTTTCACGCCATTCTCCTGCCTCAGCCTCCCAAGTAGCTGGGACTACAGGCACCCACTGCCACGCCCTGCTAATTTTTTGTATTTTTAGTAGAGACAGGGTTTCACCGTGTTCACCAGGATAGTCTTGATCTCCTGACCTTGTGATCTGCCTGCGTCAGCCTCTCAAAGTGCTGGGATTACAGGCGGGACCCAGCACACCCGGCCCCAATATATACTTTCTTATGAAGAACATTGCAAAGACCTGAGGCTGGAACTTATTAATAGGTTTATGGGAGGCAAACCGTGGTTGCTTTCAAATATTTAATAAAAGCCATTCTAAGGGTAAAAGATTCATCTCATCTTGTTTCAGAATGATCCTTTATATCAGGAAAGAAAAAAAATTAGGGCAGTGTGAAAACAATCGTCTTATTCCTTATATTAGTTTTGCTTTTGCAAAGGTTAGGCCAGTGGGAATTCTGAAGATGGGATTAATATAGTATATACAGGCAGGATGGCAGAACTCCCATGTGATACAGTCTTAGCATTAACATTACTGCCACTTACCAATTAGAGAAGAATTTGACTGCATGTTGCTGACTTTTAGGCTGTGATAAATAACCTGTGAGCCCAAGGCTTCCCATCTTTGCAATGAATGTAAAAGAGAGTTGAAGCAAACAGTCTCTAGCCTAAGATAAGATCACACTAACCTTGCTCACTAATGCCACCCTGACCAATTCTCTGGCGTTTAACCCAGATTCTTTATATAATAGTACTTTATGGTTTATGTATGTGATCTCTTTGGATTCTCACTCCATCTCTGTAAAGAAGGTAGAACTTTCCCCATTTCTCTCGTGGGAGGCAACATATATGACAAAAGAGGATAAACATTGCAGAGGTTACACTTGGTTTTAGATTCCAGCACTGCCATTTGGAAGCTCTTAAACTCTCTCAACTTCATTTTTTATGCTTGTTAGATGGGGTGATAACCTTTCTGATTTGGTCGTGAGAATAAATGAAAAAACAAAATGATTAACACATTGAATTGTTCAGTAATTAAAAGTTACTATACAAGAAAGTTATAAGAATTGTTATTATAATTAGAGACCAAGTAATCTCTAGTCTCTCCTTACTCTTCACTTTTGTGATACTAAAGTTAACATGTCTGGACTTTACATGTTAAATGAGATAACTTACAAATAAAACAACTTTCAAGAAAGTATGTAAGACTTAAATATTTGGGGCCTACTTCTTATTCTTGACAGTTAATATTTTTATTTGTCATTTAATAAGCAGACAGTTGGCTTTCTGACCACTTTCATTAAAAATAAAAAAGCCCTTGTAACAGATGAAAATAGCATCCATATGAGACTTGTCTCCCCACTTACTTAACCAACCGCTCCTGCTGTGAAAGTAACCTGCCTCTCTCTGTTCCCATCTTGTTAATTCCTGCTATGGTCTCCTGGATAGATAGCTTCCTATCAACAGCATCCCCTGAGATTGGATCACTCTAGTTCTCTTAGCTGACTTGCATCTGTCTTTTTCAAAAGAATTAATTGTCTAAAATGGCAGGGGAGTAATAGTTAAACATATGACAGAGTATCAGAGTAATTACTAGAAAATGGATAGAATAATTTGAGATAGGAATTAGATCAGAACTGTGAGCTTCCTAAGGATGAGGATCATATCTTATTTATATTTTTAGTTGTGTTCTGCAGAGCCCTGAAGGATTTACAGACGAGAGTACCCGTGGGGGAGGAGGAGGGTGGTGGTGATCAGTTGGGTGGTCCCACTCCATCCACCAAATAGGTCCAAGTTATCTGGGTTAAAAGTATGTTCTTTGTTGAAGAGTTCCGTGCCTTAAAAGCAACAAAAACCAAAAAGTCAATAATAAAAGCCTCCTCCATAAAGTATTAACTCAGATTAAGTGGAGTTTCTGACACATTTCCTCTGTTACTAAAGAAGTATATTTTCTGTTATGTTTATTCAGCGTTAGTGTTAGCCTTACGGAAATTTGAAAAGGAAGTCTTTTTTAACTTTTGGTAAAAATCACAAGTGCCTAGTAAGTATTAATGAACAGAAAGATGAACCTGGCTCTAAATACTTCTGAACTTCTCAGGCTTTACAGATTCCAGTTTTCTAACACTATTAAAGAAGATGCCAGATGTTGAACAGCTATATGGCCTTCACCCTCGATACCTTGAGAGGCGAAGAGTAAGGGGCCATGAGGCTTTTAGCATTCCAGGAGTCCTAGAAGCTTTGCAGGCATGCCCAAACTTAGTGGTGAGTGCACCTGGCTGGACATTTTGGCATCAACTGTTGATGAAATAATAGACCAAAGAATGATAGACTTGTTAACTCACATGCAAATCATCTGTTACAAACTTTTAAGTTCCATTGTGTACTTAGCATCTTGTGGTACAGAAATAAAAGCTTTGGATGCTAAATTAAAATCCTTTCTTATGCTTGCTCTGGCATTATTTTCTAGGGTGTGGAAACTTCTCATTTGGAATTGGTAGAATCCATTTGGACATATATGCCCCATGTTCATATTTTGGGGAAATTCCGTAATCGTAATGGAGCCTTTCCAATTCCTCCTGAAAATAAACTGAAAATTCCTATAGGAGCCAAAATTCAAACTTTACATTTAGTTGGTGAGTACATGTTTCTTGGGTCACTTGTAACTCCCTGAAATGCCATATAACCTGAATATTCACTGAAAAAGAATAATGAGAATTTTAGAGATGGCTTTGTTGATTGATGACTTCAAAATATATGTTTGCAAGACCTGTATAAAAATTCAGATTTCCCATTAAAGATCCACTGGGGTGAGGGAAATACTGTTTCACCAAGTGTATATTCTCTATCTGAATATTCTTTGAAATTATATACCAATAACTTCAACTGAAGTAAAAAGTGTAAATATTTTCTCAAATTTGTCACTTTTGGCTTAACGCTACTGAAAGGAATTCGGGCGTCCCTGTTAATATAGTCTGGCCTTTAGTATTTGTTTACTACTTTATTCTGTATATATATATATACACACAGAGAGAGAGAGTATGTGTGTTTTAAGCGTTATTCTGGGTATTGGGGATGGTCCAAAGAACTGGAAGTTTCTGGTCTTAAATAAGACTTAGATACACAATTATGGGAGAAGAGTAAAGATTTCTAGCAACCCTTCATTTGTAAGATCAGGGAGTGGTGTCTAGTTTGAAATTGGATTTTTAGATATAAGGATTCTGTAATATCTGAAATTTATAATATAAGCTCCTTAAGGTCAAAGACTTACTTTCGTATCTTTATATTTTCTATAATGCCTGTCACAGTTCATTGCAAATATAAGTACAGGTTAAGTTTTATTAAAATGCATTAATTTATGGGAATCATTTAACAGTTTAACACTGTATTATGGTGATACAGAGGTATGGTAAACTAATAATAATGAACATTACCAAGAGAATGGGCAATTATGTCCTTTTTTTATAGAGTTTGGGACAGAAAGTGGATTGGGCCTAGGGTATACTGTCTTCTCAGCATCTGTCTCACCCTTGCCACCTTGGGTTTCCTAATCAGTACAATCATTACTACCATCTTGATAGTATTAAAATAGATGCTGAACTTACCTTTGTGACTTCTGCATCGTACATCTCAATCTGTACCTCACTTCTGCTTTTTGTCCTTTTGTCTCATCCTTAATTTTACTTCCAATTTGTTGCTGTACTATGTGTGTGTGTAGTTCAAGCTAAATTGAGTTAAATAGCAGAGTGATGCTATTTTGAGAGGAACAAGTTAAGGGGTAATCCTTGTAGGTTACAATAAGAGCATTTGGCAGAATTTAGCCTTTAAAGAACTGACCATTCAAGCACTCCAATTTTGCATTCTCTAGTTATTCTTGCTAGCAGAGCTTCTGTTGTCTCAAATTTAAAAATCGCATTAAACAGTTTTGCCAACTACTGTTTGTTAAATGCCATCGTCCTGGATCCTTGGATTTCTTTAATAAATTTGTGTCCCTTCCTTGGCTTTTATCTTCTTTCGTCCGTATTTCCTGTATTTTTTCACCGCACGCTACACCTCCCTACTTCTGGTCGTGGTCCTCTGTGGCTGTGATTCCTAGTATTAAGCCACTCATGGATCCCATGCATCAAATTACCTTTACCAATCTGAAATTCTAAAATAAATGACTGACAGTTTCTGCTTTTCTCAGAGCCATGCTGGCTGGCTTCTACTACATATTTACTAAGTCTTAAGATTCATATATTTGTAGAAAACAGCTTTTAAAGCTCTGTGTCTGGCTATCTTCCAAATAATCTATTTGCATATTTAAACCCACCTTGCTGACTTTGCACTGAGAAATTTAGTTTTCCTACTGGGGGGCAGTGGACATTGGTCGTCAAGTAGTAAATTTGTGTGTTCCATCTCCATCGTTGTAGTTTTGCTTTCGATAATCCATTTTCACTTTACCTCTTCTGGGAAAGTGTATCCTAGGAGAGTTGTAAGATTATGAGAAAGACTTACGTGTTAATCTAAGATATAGAAATACTTTTTAAACTCTATCTTCCCATTGGCCTTTTCTAAAAAAGTTAAGTTAGTTGATGGTTTACATAAACTGTTCTTTATAAGCCTGTTTTAAATAAGGCAAACTTGATAGATTTTGTGTAATTTGTTCTGATAAAAATCCTTGAACAGTTAAGCTGTTAATATGAAAAGTAGACTCTTGAACTTATAAGCAAAATATAGTATAGTTTTGTGATTTTTCTTGTTTGTTCTTTTTTATATTTGTGTTTTAGGGGTGAATGTTCCTGAAATTCCTTGTATCCCAATGCTAAGGCACCTTTATATGAAGTGGGTAAGACTTACTAAACCACAGCCATTTAAAGACTTCCTTTGTATCAGCTTAAGAACTTTCGTCATGAGGAACTGTGCAGGTAATGGTACACAATTATGGTGGAATTAAACATAAGCTATGCTAAAAATATCCTGAAGCAAACTTTAGCTACATTTGTAAATACAATTATATTATGCTATTACTGTTTATGTCTTATAACTTATTCATCTTGTGAAGATAAATGTACTTTTTGTTTTAAAGACGTTAGAAACATGATTTGCGTTTGACCTCAGCAAAAACAAAAACAACTCAGAATATCTGTATTTTTTACAGGCACTTTTTACTTTTCATAGGATTGTTTTATTAAATTTCAGTCTTCTTTCTTTGTTTCTGGTCTCTGGTCTCTGAATCATTCTGCATGTAAATAGTTGGCTTCCTTAATCTACCTTAAACATAGCTTTTATGGTATTATACTTCTAAACAGAAATCTTTAGTGTCCCTGTTGCCCTAGAGTAAGCTTGTTCAGCCCACGGTCCGCTGGCCACAGCCCACATGATGCCCAATACAAATTCTTAAACTTTCTTAAAACATTATGAGATTTACGCACGGGCTTTTTTTCCCCGCCTCCCCTCCCCGCCCCACTTCCTCTTTCTAGCTCATCAACTATCTTTAATGTTAGTGTATTTCATGTGTGGCCCAAGACAATTCTTCCTCTTCCAGTGTGGCCCAGTGATATAAAAATATTGGACACCCCTGCACTTAGAGCATTAAGTGGGAACTGCTCTGCTTAAGGTCATAATAACCAGGACCCCTCTTGATAGCCTTATTCTGACACCTTTCCAAGATACACCTTCTTTTATCATCACATTTGACTATTCATTGTTCCCTGGACAACCATACAGCTTTCCACCTCAATGTCTTCTCTTATGCTGTATTATTGCTGCCTTATCCTGAGATGTGCACTTTCTTCCTGTTTTTTTGTATGCATTCTTCAGGTTCTGCCTTTTCCAACTTACTTTTCTCCTCTTTTTCTTTTTCATGGAGTATGGCAGATCTTATTTTTATACTTGATGCAGTCTGCCTTCTTATCCTTCTATAATTGTTTATGTTAGTTCTAGCTCCATGTCAACTGCATGTTTTTTGATGGACAGGACCATATCTTTTGTGATCTTCTATAGTATCTAATGCAACACTGGTCATAGAGATGATTAAATGATTGAGCTGTTTACTTGATTGAAGGATCAAATTTTTGTCTTGACTTTTTCCCATTAGTTAGTTTGGGTTCAAAACTATTGAGCCTTTAGAGAATTTACAGAATACTACATCTCTCTCCAGTGTTACTGAAAAACCTTTATGCTGAGTAAATGTATGGTTAGTAGGCTAACACTTTCATTTTGTAACAAGAACTAGACTGCAGAGAGCCAATTTGGCTGTCAAGATATAGAGATTATACGTTATACATGTCTTTCACTGATTTGAAATTCATTTTAAGGCACTTTACGTTGTTCTATCAAAGATTTTTTTTTTTTCTAGGACCCACAAATTCCTTGAAATATGTCCCTTTAGTAACAGGCTTAGCCTCTGCCCGAAACTTGGAACACTTAGAAATGGTTCGAGTTCCTTTCCTTGGAGGTCTTATCCAACATGTTGTTGAAGACAGTTGGAGATCAGGTATTCATTTTCTTTAGTTACTAACTATTTTTTAAAAGTCAACTTTAAAAAATCATTAAGCTTTTATTTAACTTCCCTGGCAAGTCTTTTAAAAAGAAAATGTTTCTCAGTAATTGTGCTTTCTCTGGTGTATTTGATGGACAGTAAGTAACTATGAGCATAGCTAGTGTTCATTTTCTTTTGGTGCACATTAAACTTTCTTAAAATAGACAGTAGAGTGATAAGACATGTTTTCTGGCTTGTTTTGACTTTTGCATGGCTAATAATACCTCCTCTTATATTTGGAATCTTTCTTAGAAATGTTAACAGGGATTTCTAGCATTCTTTGGTGATGTTTTACAACTTGTACAGCCTAGGCTTCCAAAAAAAATTTAGGCATTAGTAATGTTAATATCTATCATGTAATAATAGATAAATAATACATAACAGAATATGCTCTGTGTTAATCATCTCATTGCGGAAAAAAAAGTAGTGGTTTAGCAAAATGGGTGATTAATAGTTGGAAACCAAAAATCTAACTTTGGCTCTCTAAAATAAAATGGAAAGTCATCAGGCTCTCTAAAATAAAATGGAAAGTCATCAAGTACCATTGTTAACAAACAACATTATAGTTAATACTGTTGAAATCTAATGAAGAGTAAACACTACATTTCTAGACATTTTGTCAGTCAAGTGTGGTGTAAGTGTACTTTATTACATTTAGCCAGTGGGATGAAATAACCCCTAAGACCCGCAATATTTTGATTGATGGCGATAGTTAACAAGATAAAAGTCAAGAACGAAAAGAAGGCTAGTAAGTCCATTCATAGAGAGAAGACCTGTAGAGAGGTGCTGAAAGCTGAGTTTGCATAAAAGTCCTGAAAGAAAAACAGAGACTTCTCTTCTCTAATCGGTTCCTAAGGGTGACCCTGCCTTATATTTTATTCAAGAAGTCAGCATACCTCACACAAAAATTAATTCTAGATGGATCATAGATTCAAATGAGAACAATTTTTACAAAGAAATTTAAAAAAATAACTTAGAAGAATGTCTTGTTGACCTTGAGTACACAAAGTCTTCTTAAACATGACACCAAAAAGCATTTACCATAAAGAAAAGATTGATAAACTGTACCAAATTAAAATTAAGATTTTTTTTTTTTTTTTTTGTCCATCAAAAAGCATGATTGAGAGAGTGAAAAACCAGCCGGGCGTGGTGGCTCATGCCTGTAATCCCAGCACTTTGGGAGGCCGAGGCGGGAGGATCACGAGGTCAGCAGATGGAAACCATCCTGGCTATCATGGTGAAACCCCATCCCTACTAAAAAGTACAAAATATTAGCCAAGTGTGGTGGCAGGCGCCTGTGGTCCCAGCTACTCTGGAGGCTGAGGCAGGAAAATGGCATGAACCCAGGAGGCGGAGCTTGCAGTGAGCCAAGATCGCACCACTGTACTCCAGCCTGGGCGAGAGAGTGAGACTCAGTCTCAAAAAAAAAAAAAAAAGAGTGAAAAGCTACAGAAAGGGAGAAGCTGTTTGCAATATAGACACTGGGTTTTGGGAAGATATAAAGGACTCCTGGAATGAATAAGAAAAAGGCAGGCAACTCAATAGAAAAAATGGGAAAATACTTGAATAGAAAAGTTTCCACACAAGAATCCAGTAAACATGAAAAAACAATAAAGTTTACTAATCTTTAGGGAAGTGCAAATTGAAACTACAGTGTGATATGCAAGCACTAAAATGACTATGCCTACTCATGACTAATATGAAAAAGATAAAAACAGTAATGTTGGCTAGGATGTGGAGCAACAGAACCTTTCATATGCTGGTGGTCAGAATATAAATTCATACAACCACTTTGAAACACTGTTTGGTAGTATCTTCTAAAGTTGGTCATACACATAGCAACAGTTGCATTCCTGGCTTTCAACCCAACAAAAATGTTTACATTTATTCACCAAAAGACATTTTTAAGATTGTTCATAGAAGCACTGTTTCTGATCATCCCAAAATGGAAAGATGCCTGTCGGCAAGAGAATGGATAATTAAATTGTGGCATATTCATGTAGCAAAATACTGTACAGCAATAAGAATGAACAGACTACAGCTACACAGCGATGTGGATGAATCTCATAAGCAGAATGTTTAGTAAAAGAAGCCAGACACAAAAGTATACATACTTTGTGACTTTATTTATACAAATTTAAAACAGATAAGTCAGTCATTTCTTTAAGCTATACATTAGTAATTTATGTTCTTTTTTGTAGGTAAATACAAGTTTCAGAAACATTAAAAAAATCAGTTAAAGTAGTTCTGGTCTTGTTCCTTATGATATTTGGAGGTTCAAAATTTGGCCGGAAATGGCAGGGTTTCTTTTTTTACAATTATCTCATCAGCTTCTGACTTCCTAAAAATCCATACTTAACAGTCTAAATCTTTTAGAGTAGTTTTCAGATGCCATCAGAGTGTCTTGTCAAAATGAGGGTCGCTTTCAGCTCCTTTTAGGTGACTAGTAGTTATAATTCGTCTTAAGATAATTTCAATGCAAAAACAAAGCTTAGAATTACTTTTAAACCAATAATTATCATCTAAGATAATACTTTATAATGTATAGTATATAAGTACTTCACTAAAAATGCTGTGGTCAAAAGAAACACTTGTTTTTGTTCCTCGTCTTCAGGTGGTTTTAGAAATTTGCACACTATTGTTCTGGGAGCTTGCAAAAATGCTCTTGAAGTAGATCTTGGTTACCTCATCATTACTGCTGCCCGTAGGTATGTTTCCTCTTTGTATTGTGTCTTTCACTTTAGAAGTAATTGTGTCTTTCCCTGTTTTACAAAAAATTGTGGAATGTGTGTGTATATATGTGTGTACATTTGATCAAGCCTTACTCAAATTTAAAATACAAAGAAGTTTAAATAACAGATGAGTATAACATCATGGTAGTCTTAATGTTATATACTGGTAACCAGTTGAGCTGCATACTAGCAAGCTCCAGAGTGGCATGGTCTCATATCAGAGAAAAGCAGTGGAATTTCTGGAAACGGCTGAGAGTCCAACAGAAGTTAGGATTGAAGCTGTGGTGTCTGTAGCCCTCTCAGGACCGTTGTCTCAATCTCTGGATAATTTTCTGAATTGTTCTAGTTACTTGGTGATAATATTTGCTATTCAGAAATCAGTGTTTTAAATCCGCTTTTCCAAAGTCTGACCTTGTAACACATCTATAATTTTTAACCAAGTGGTTGTATCACTATACCACATTTACTATTTCTTACATATCAGTGTTCTACCTCCACTTTTATAGTATTTTCTTTAAGCATTTTTTAAATTTATTCAAAAACAAAGCTTTTTCCATCAAGATTATTGATTAGGATTGTAACTAAAATAAAAGGGGTTTTTTTTTTTTTTTCTGGAAATCCTAGCCATGTATTTACAGAATCATTGTGAAAAATGAACTATCAAGGAAGAAAAATAAACCACTCTTTCATCTTTTGTATCAATCCAAAAATAATTCAATGTCTTTCTAAATAATGAACACAACTTAAACTTACCCTTCTTAAGAATTAAGATAATTCTGCAGTTACATAATACACACCTCATAATGACTGCAAGCTTTAGGAAACCTCGACTTTGACAAATCTGAGCCTAGTCCCTCAGAATAATACCTCAAGGTCTAAAATAAAAGTGTTTCTAAGTTTAAGTTAAGTTAAGTCTAAGTTAAGTTACCTACTACAGAACTATACTCTTGGTTAAAATGCAACATTGATAGCTAGCCAAAGCAAAATGTCAAATACCAACACACACCAGGTGCAGATTCTCACATTGACTCTTCAGTTTTAGTAAAGCACTTGAAAGGATATAAGATTATTACCTGTAATTAATTGTTATTTAATGTATGGCTTCAGTGTACTGCCTAAGATTTTCTTATACTTTGCAGATACTCCTTGGAAGAAAATATGTTTTTGTTTTTGTTTTTTTTCAATGAAGGAGGTGGGAGAGAAGTTGTTGACATCTGTGACACTTCACTAAAGTCATAAACTTCTTTCAGAGTCTTCCTGATATGGTTTGGCTCTGTTTCCCCTCAGATCTCATCTTGTAGCTCCCATAATTCCCTTGTGTTGTGGGAGGGACCCAGCGGGAGATGGCTGAATCATGGGGGTAGTCTTTCCCGTGCAGTCCTCGTGATAGTGAATAAGTCTCACTAGATCCAATGGTTTTAAAAATGGGAGTGTCCCACACAGCCTCTCTTTTGTTGCCTGCTGCCATGATGTAAGATGTGACTTGCTCTTTTTTGCCTTCAGCCGTGTTTGTGAGGCCTTCCCAGCCACATGGAACTGTGAGTCCATTAAAACCTCTTTTTCTTCCCAGTCTCTGGTATGTCTTTGTCAGGAGCATAGAAACGGACTAATACACTTATATTAGGAGGAATCTTTGGTTCTGATGGTTTTTGTTTTACTCTGATATGTTCTCTCTCTTTATTCACAGGTTACATGAAGTTCGGATCCAGCCTTCCCTAACCAAAGATGGTGTCTTTTCTGCCCTAAAGATGGCAGAGTTGGAGTTCCCCCAGTTTGAAACCCTTCATCTAGGATATGTAGATGAGTTTTTGCTACAGAGTAAGATTTATCTCATTTTAATTCCAGAATTACTGTAGGAAATTTACTTGACAAACTGAAATCTGAATTGGGGTTGTGCCTTGTCTTTTTGAACATAAGACAACTTAAAATCTTAGGTGCTCTCACATCTTGGAAAATAAACTTTTAAATAAGAAATGTCAGTGATTTTTTTTCCATATTGCCTCTGATTTTAGCATACTATAGAAAATGTAGTTACTAACAATACACCAGAAAAAGAACCTTATCTACATTTGATATTGTCTCCACTTTACTGCCCAAGTTTCTTTCCCATTCTGCTTCATTTTTTTCACAGAATGTCATCCTTGGTTCCATTGTTGAATTTGATCTGCCACACTTCTTGAAGCTTTTGATGGTCCTCTCAAATGAGGTCCCATTCCCTGCCCATGCTCTTCATTTCCATAATAAGCCCGCTGGGGGTTCTGGATTTTCCAGATAGTGTGAGCACATAATGGTCAGTATTCATTTAATGATGATTGCTGTTGGAAAGCTTGTTCACAGCATTTTCTTACGCATTTACAATTAAGAACTCATTTGTTTGGGTTTGAATGCATGTCAATTCATTATTCAAACTATTTTTCCATATGGCATCAATAAGATACGAAAGAAAATTTTCATCACCAACATGTTTTTATTTATTCAAGAATTCATTTTCTTCCCACTTGATTTGCAACAAGTCTTTCTTGAACTCTCATCATCATAGCAGATAACATTTTTTCTTTGGATCTAGTTTGTGTTGTAGAAGAACATAAGAAGGCTTAATTCTTCCAATCAGGACAGTCCAGCTCAAAAATCATGACTGTTTTTCTTTTTCATTTCTAATATATATTACAGTAATAGTTGTGGGTTTTTTGTTTGTTTACTTTTTTGTTGTTCACGGTACTCATTAATATAGGTGATTACTTTAAAAAGTTAAGCTATCCTTTTCTAGACAGTTGACTATTAGAATCACGTTAAATCTATATAGCTTAGAAAAAGATCAGCTTTTCTCCAAAATCGCTTAAAATGCTACCTAGTACAATGATTTTATATAAAATTAATACATTTGATATCAAGCTTTTCTGGTTTTGAATGAAGTATCTAACATTCTCTATGTTTCTGCAATGTCTGTATAGTAACTTAAAATTATTAGCTTTGAAATTGATATTCTTTCTGTGATCTTGTTTTCTATTTTTCCCAAAAGCTCAGAACTTGAGAAATTGTGTACCTTCAGGATGGCCAAATTTAGGTCTACTGAAGAATTGTCTTCAAGTGTTATCTTTATAAC
Source organism: Rhinopithecus roxellana (assembly GCF_007565055.1). Classification (NCBI taxonomy): domain Eukaryota; kingdom Metazoa; phylum Chordata; class Mammalia; order Primates; family Cercopithecidae; genus Rhinopithecus; species Rhinopithecus roxellana. Next base: position 114,819,280 of record NC_044551.1, on the reverse strand, counting down.
CAATTATTTTCCTGTAGTGTTTCTTTCTCCTCAACGTACATTTTCTATAGCATAAAAATACCTTCTTGACTATCATTATCTCATAGTTTTCAACACAACTTGTTTCATGTTCTGTTTCATACTTAATAGTCTGTTATGTTGAACTTTGTACAATCATTCTCTTCTTATTTGCCACAGTTTAAACATTTCTTCCGCATACATACTATCTTCTATCCCTCCAAAGATGGCCTAGGATTCTCTATTTCAGAATAGGTGCGTGGTACTTCTTATGGACGATGTCATGAGGTCACTGCTCACTCACACTCTCTCACTTAGTTTCTCTCTTCTCAGTAATTTAGATTTGAAGCATCTCTCCAAGAAGTGGTGGCTGGCCTCTGGTAAAACTTGGGTCACTTTCTTCTTATAAGAGGTCTGGCAGAATAAATAAATAGGAACATCACCTTTGTCTTCTAGCAGTGACCCAAAGATGAATCTTTAGAGAGTTCTTTGTTCATGTGGATTTATGATCTGTAAGCTTTATATAATAGTGATAGAGATGTATAACTCAGTGAAAATTTTAGAAAAAAGTATAGTCCTAGCCCTAGAGTCCTAGCAATTTAGTCCTAGAGCTTGAGGGAGAGAGAATTGAGGCCTGTATGTTACTAATCATGAGACCTAAGCAAGTTCATTCTTCTCATTTTTTAAATGAAGGTAAGGTGATTTCCTGCTTTTCTCTTGGGTAGCTCTGAGGAATCAAGGGAAAAGTGATATATACATTTACAACAATCTCTGACACTTAGGAAGTATTCAATAAATGATAGCTTTTACTTTTAGCTGACCTGTGGGCTGAAAAGAAAAACAAACATGAATCTCAAGTAATATCATCAGGATTTTGAAGGAGTGTGGCAAGCAGGAAGCCCCAAGAGTAGAAACGTGGTTGGTCATCTCAAAAAACTAAATACAAAACATTGATTTGTCATGTTAGGTTACAGCATTTATTCAAGTAGTGCCCAGGAAACAGGGTCAGTTCAAGGTTTACCCTATCTTAAGGAAAATGGAAGTTTCGTCTCAAGTCCAAAGAGCAGGGAAAAGGTCCTTACCAGGAGCTAAAGAAAATAGCTCAGCTAAATTTTAAAGAATGGATTAAGGTGAAATCTGTAAGAAGTGCCAGGAAATACCAAAAATAGGAACTACAGGAGAAAAACTGTAAACTATATGGAAAGTAAAATTGGAAGTTTGGAGAAGATGGATTGTTTTAAACATGTTCTAGCTAAAGGTTTAAACTGTGATATTCAGGGCAACTTCACCAGAGCGGCAGTGTTTTCTTTGTCCTGCGTATTGGTTGATTGCAGACTGTGAGACACATGTATCCCCATGAGCTCTTGTATCCCCAGCACTATGCTAGACACTAAAGATGTAACTATGAACTAATGGAATCTTGGAGTGTGAGGGGACAGACAGATGGGAGAAGTGATAAGAGGCAAGGGATGAGGTGTGATTCTCAGTGGCATGATCTAGGGTAAAGGATCCTCCTTTACTTACTCCCAAACCCCTAGTTTGTGGCCAGAGAGTAGGCACTAAAGCCCAGTGGCATGTGTTTGAGTTAAGAAGTGCACTTTTAGGATATAGATAGATGTTACTAACCAGTGCCATGGGTTGTAACAATGAATCTTAAATTCTCAGAGTTTACCCTTCTCTACACATGTCCACACTGGGCTTCAAGAACATCATTTTACTGTGAGGGAGTTGAGTTTTTAAGATTTTGTTTTCCTTTTAAATGATAAAGCTAAAACTTTACCATCGTATGAACCAGTATGATATGTCCTTCACTTATGCTTTAAGAATTTTTGCCTTTTTTCTTCTCTAAACAATTGGAAATAATTTTTCCTACTAGTTGTCCTTTGACTTTTAATATAATTTATTATTTTGTACAAGAAGTGCTACCATATGTAAATAATACCTAACCTAAAATTACACCTGAGCCCAATGATAAGCAGATGATACAGAATGATGGTAGAGACTTTTTATACTAACTGGTGAGATACAAAATTGGTAACACTCCCTAACACTTAAGAATTTGCCTTTTTAAAAAAATTGATTGCTCTTTTTAGGCAGAATGGCTAATGCGGATCTGGTGAAGTATGGTTTGGCTGATGTGGTAGAAAATCCTGGTATCATCACTGATATAGGGATGAAAGCAGTCAATGAAGTTTTTTCCTGTATCAAATATCTGGCAATTTACAATTGCCCTCATCTACACAACCCATACAATTGGATCTCAGGTATTACAGACTTACAAATACAGCTATGTTTTATTGATACTGAAATAATACAACTGCCCTTGTTTTCTATGTGTGATATGATTGCATTCCTAATGTAAACTGTAGGTGTTTCGTTTGGATTGTTCATACAAGTTCTGGTAACCTTTGATAACTAGTTGGAAGTGTATTCAATGCCTCTTTAAACTTCTGAAGTTTTCTACCTGGAAATTTATATTCTCCAGGTTGTGGATTCAAGTGCCCTGATTTTTATATGTACTTCTTTGGGCTAGGAATATAAAATTAAGCTTAGTTCATTGCTGCCTAGGACTTAGGATAGTATAGTTATTTTCTCAGAATTATCTTCACAATGGCACATCATCTGAAAGGACAAAGTAGGTATGTATTTTAAACTTTCATTAAGTGACATTAACCTGAGATAAAAATTTCTATTGACTAGAAATCCCAGTCTATTTCAGACCTACCCCTCCAATCTCCTATATGTAGAAGTGTGACTTTTGCACTTGATATTTTTCCCTTATGGTGGGAGTTCATTTTCCTCTCAGAGTAATGTTATCTGTTGTCTTAAAGGCCCTTCTTAAATACCGAAATTTACAAACCATTAAATAAATTGAAAGCTCAAAAAAGTTGTACTTGTGACAAAGCCTCTCACTGACACCTACAGAACAGCCTCCTCTGCTGTTGAGTCACTTGACCGGGATCTGTATCTCCTCAGAAAGCTACTATCCCGGCTTGTTTTAGGGCTGGGACCTCTGCTGAGATCACTCATTAATATAGTCATGTCTCATGTGCCAACAGCAGTTAAATTCTATCCCTGGCCCTGATGAACCAAGAAGTTACTGGGAAATATGAACTTTAGGATGTAGCAGGCATAGATGACTTTAAAAAAATAACATTTATTGGGTTTTTGGTTTGTTTGTTTTCTTAAATACAGAAGAGTATAAAGAAGAAAACAAAAAATGGCCTATAATCCCATCACTCAGAATTCCTGTTAACACTTAAAAAAATAAAAGTAATACATGCACTTGATAAATTTCAAACAGTACAGAAAGGTACAAAATGAAAACTCTCCTCTTCTCAAAGGTAACCATCATCAACACTTTTTTGTATATTTTTCTGGACAAATTATGCATATTGCAGCATATATATGTGTAGCATTTAAAAATAATTTATATTATACCAAAGGATCTTACTGTGTATACACCGTCCTATAGCTTGTTTTTTGTACTAAGTATAATTTGGAGAGTTTTCCATGTCAGCAAGCATATTAAACTCTCCTTCATTCTTTTGAAATAGCTACATGATGTTCTATTAAATAAATATGCCATAATTTTTTAATTCAGTGTCCTATTGTTGAAAAGCCATGTAGGTTGTTGAGTGGATCACATTTAAATCAGGGCTGATTGGATTCAAATTAATGTTCCCCAGGCCATTTAGTTCTCACAATGGAATTAGGTATGTAAACATCATAATTTAGAATCATCAGGTTTTCGAAGTCATGAAAAAAAGGAAAAGTTATTTAATCAAAAAGGATTTGAAAGTCTTTGTGACCTGTATCAGAATTCGTCAGTAATGGGGAAAGTGTTACTTATGTTTTCTCTGGTCATGTCATTTCTTCAACAGACCACTCAAGATGGACTCGATTGGTTGATATCAACCTAGTACGGTGCCATGCTTTGAAGCTGGACTCTTTTGGCCAGTTTATTGAATTGTTACCCAGCCTAGAGTTTATTTCACTGGATCAGATGTTTCGTGAACCACCCAAGGTAAGATACATTTGAGGGAGTTTTTGTTTATTTTGATACTCAGGAAAGGAAATAAAAACAGCCTGTGATTTTTTTTTTTTTTTTTCTTTTCAACAATATGCCTTTATAGTGTTATAGTCAGACTTTTTACTGCCAGCCTCAGTGAAAGCATAAAGGTTGTAATAATGCATGGCCTCTCATTCTTCTAAATGAGAATTAAGGGTTCTCTGGGGAAGGGTAAGGAAGAAATAAGTGGAAGCCGTCTCCATTAGTATATAAACAAAAGGTAAGGTGAGGGTGAGGCTGGAAATTTAAGACAGAAATTATTACGTGGAATAATTCGTTGGTGTATTAAATATAATTGGGTTGGTAGATTAAACCTAATTAGGAACCCAAAGTATAAATAAGAATTAAGGATTTATTTGGGGAGTGTTTTACCCTGCTGCTATCTTTCTGTTAAGTTGTATAGCCTGGGAAATCTGAGGTTGCCCAGTTGTACAAAATGTTATTTTCAAACTACTTAACATATAGAACTTTGTACTGTAATTAAAAACTTAATCTTTCAACCATTTGTGTTCTCTCTTATTAGTTATTAATGGTTACATTCCCACTGTTGAAGCAGTACAATATAATGGGGAAAGCTCAGGATTCAAGGTCAGAATCCTGGTTTCAAATTGCAGCTGTACCACTTACTGGCCATGTGCTGTTGGGCAGATCTCTTCTCCTTGTGTGATTCCTCATCTGTAAATTAAACCAGTAACCCTTTATCTATCTGGAAGTGTTACAGGCCTTAAATAAGATTTTCTATGTGTATGTGAAAGCATTTCATAAATAAGTACTATATAAATACTAGTTCTAATGTAAAGGTGAAATGAAGAGATATTAAAAATGAAGTGATAGATACTAACCCAAATTAGTAAACGTATGTGTTTTGGTTTTGCCTTAGGGTTGTGCTCGAGTTGGTCTGAGTGCAGGCACAGGAATTGGGGTTTCATCAGCTCTTGTTAGCAATCAGAACTCCAACAATGACGATAATAATGCACAGAATAACAATGCCAACATCCACGACAACAATCACCATCACCCAGATGACTCAGACGAGGAGAATGACTTTCGGCAAGATCTACAGCCAGGAGAGCAGCAGTTTGCAGCTGACGGTAACCCAGATCTTTTGTGAGCTCCAGATAGAAATAATTTTTACTTTGTATTGTATTTCTGCTTTATCCTGTTCCCTTTTCCCATGTTTCAACTTGTCACTTTCCACACTGAGGAAAGTTAGTTGATAAGGAACATGAGGGAGTAGGTGAAATTTTTCTCTTTTCTTGCTTGTTTCAAAACTGTTTTTGTCCACAGACTGTATAAGAATACTTACAGAATGGGAGGGATTACAGATGCCGGGGAAATTAGGGTAGAGTGGTAACTCTTGAGGTCTGAGACTTGACTTTCTGGATTTAAACAAAGGAGTATCTTTTATTGTCTCCCAGACCAATGGATAGCGTGAACATTAAGACCATTTCTGGATATTTGAAGAACGGAAAGATTAATACCAACCATGGGCTAAACATTGGCACCTTTCATGTACCTTTAATCATTAGGTCTTCACTTCCACCCAGCAGATTAAGTACATTAGCTAAGAAGGACTATTCTATTTCATTTATGTAATTGTCCAGTTCGTTAATATATACTGAATACTTGCAGTGTGCCAACCCATGTGTGAAGGTGCTCCATCCATCCCTCTATTGATGAGTGAAGTGATGTAAGATTGTTTTGTTACCAAATTTTCCAGTTTCCCAGTTGACGCTTAGGAACTGGAAAAGGAATCTTTTCTAGCCATCCTTTTGTTGTTCCCCATTTGCCTACTCTTGCACATAGTAATTAATGAGAAATAGGGTAGTCCGATATTATGTACCTGCTTTTACAATGAGATGTACTGTGTACAGGGCATGATTTCCTTTAGGGGCACTCTGAGTATACAGTTTTTGACAGAAGAGTCATCTGTAGGCAATGTCTTCACTTTCTCATCTCACTTGGTCACTTTAGAACTCTCCACTTTGGCTCTTGGCAAAGTCACTAGTGATTGTCTTACTGAATCTGGAGGTCATTTCGTGACCTTCATCTAATTTCACATCTCAGCAGCATTAGACATTGTTGCCTAGACTTGTACACTCTTGAGACACTTTCTTCTGTCGGCATCTCTGAAACCATTTTGCTGATTTTTCTCCTACTTCATTTTCCTTTGCTTGTAGCACCTCCTGTGTTCCACTTTTGTCCATGATAGCTTTCTCTACACATTTTCACTCAAGCTCAAGGTTTTAGTACCAGCTATATGGTATTAAATCCAAATCTTTATTTCCAGCCTTGACTTTTATACTTTTCTGCAGTAAATGCAGCTGTCTAGCTCTGTACTTTATGTCCATGGTGTACTCTTACGCATTTCAAACCTAGGTAAAATCTTTCCCCAACAATCTCCCTTAAAAATGCAAAAATAAAAGTGCAGAGCCAACAGGTGTTAAGGGAACAAGAGGGCAAGACAGTCACATATTGTCCCTTTGCTTTGTTGTCCTGAGTGCTATGGTACATAGTACAGGTTACTACCACCATAAAGATCTGCGTGTCAGAGGACATGGACTCTACATTGGAAACTTAGAGCAGCTGCCATTCAGAACTACCCAAATCCTGTGAACTCATTTTTGGTTTGAGTTGACACACAGATTATAGACTTCACTAGAAGATTAATTTGCCATAGACTTCTCAGTACAGTGGAGAATACCTGCTGTTGTGAAATCACATATTGTTGCAACAAGGACCAAAAAGATATTCAACAACATATTTGATTTAATTCGTATCTGTATTTGATTTAAGAGAGGAAAATGGAACTTACATCTTAATTTGGTTTGTAAATATGGTTTCAGAAGATGAGAGATTTGGCATAAAAACCAAATACACAAGATATAGGATAAGCTATTTTGATTTAAGAAGCCATAATTACAATGAAAGGATTCAGCTTCAGCAGTTACCTAGGACTGTTGTCAAGTACAGTATCTTCAAAATGCTGTTTAATGCTGAGAAGCAAAGAATAAATACATAATGTATAGAGCATAATTGTATAAAGCATACGTAAATGCCAGGATTGAAGGATTAAATAGCTTCAACAAGAGGAAGCCTAAGAAAACCAGAGGCAATGGCAGCATTTGTAGAGAAAGGAAGATTGGTAGAAAACATTAGATTCCACAGGTCACTCCCACGTGGTAGTGTGTTTAGTTGTATTTGTTATTAAACATGTATACACACACACACAACACACACACACATATAAGTTAGATTCCCACCCCCCAACAAAATAAGGAACTAGAAAAAGACTGATTTTTGGTTGAAATAAAGAGAAATACAGGGCTTCATAATAAAAGGGGTAATGGGGAATTATGTTAAACAGTTGACTAATATTGATGGTTCACATCTTCAAGTGAAAATAATAATTTAAAAATTTCTTTGAAACAGGTATTAACATGTTCACTCTCCTTGATATACAATTTGAAGACTTCACGTCTAGGCCAGGTGCAGTGCACATGCCTATAAGCTAAGGAGGTTGAGGCAGGAGGATGGCTTGAGTAGGGAGGTTTCAAGGATGTAGTGAGCTATGATCACACCGTTACACTCCAGCCTGGGTGACAGAGGGAGACCCTGAGTCTTAAAACAAATCTTTACATGTATGGGCCTTTACTTGGTTTTGGACCAGCCCCAGAATGAAGCAGCACCAGTCTTAATTGCTCTATTGTATTTAACTTCTTCAGCTTGCATGAGGTAATTTACTGTAAAAGAGGGGCATTGTATAATTTTAAAAGCTATTTAATTTGTATAAATTAACTCCAACAAAACTGTGATTTATTGTTTCACAGTTACTATATTTATTACAATTTTATAATTTGGCAGGATATTATCTTAAATTTGTACTTTCAGAAGTCTTAGAACTTAGAGTACTTAATTATGAGCTAGTTAGCTGAAAATATAACTTGATTACCTGAATTTTGCAGCATTCTAAAATAAGAATAAATGTTTACAGTTTTTGGTGGGGTTTTTTTTTTTTTGGCATTGTTTTTGTGTTTTTTGTTTGTTTGTTTGTTTTGAGACAGAGTCTCACTGTCACTCAGGCTGGAGGGTAGTGGCGTGATCATAGCTCACTGTAGCCTCAAACTCCTGGGTTCAAGTGATCTTTCCACCTCAGCCTCCTGAGTAGCTGGGACTACAAATGCGTGACACCACTCTCAGCTGATTTTTCAAAAAAATTTATGTAGAGATAGAGTCTCACTGAATTGCCCAGTCTGGTCTCGAACTTTTGGCCTCAAGTGATCCTCATGCCTCAGCCTCCCAAAATGCTGGGATTACAGGCATGAGTCAGTCACTGTGCCCACAATGTTCATTTGTTTTTAACAATTTACATTTGCCTATAAGTATCAAAATTATGCTTCTGTAATTGCTAAAGCATAGTGTCTATTTTTATGTACTACTTTTTAAGTAATTATAACTTTAAAGCATAGTTTTACCTATACATCATTTAACTAATTTTGTCTCTTGATTTAAAACATACATTCCAGGTACTTACTGCTTTTAAATATAGCATCATAGTGAACCTTTTTTCTCATCCCTCCACCCCAGTTAGCCTAAAAGACTTGTTAAAACACATTGCTGATTTTTGCCCTCAGAGTTCCAGTTATTTGGTCTGTGTGAGGCCAGATAATATGTTTTTGTTTTTGTTTTTAAATAGAGATGGAATATCATAAATTGCCGAGGCCGTCTCAACTCCTGGGTTCAAGCAGTCCAACCAACTCAGCTTCCCAAAGTGCTGGGGTTATAGGTGTGAGCCACTGCTCCAAGCCAATAATTTGAATTTTTTTTTTTTTTTTTTCCTTGAGACGGAGTCTCACTCTCTCTCCCAGGCTGGAGTACAGTGGCACGATCTTGACTCACTACAACCTCCACCTCCTGGGTTCAAGCGATTCTCCTGCCTCAGCCTCCCAAGTGGCTGGGACTTACAGGCACATGCCACCACACTCAGCTAATATTTTGTATTTTTAGTACAGATGGGGTTTCACTGTGTTAGCCAGGATGGTCTCGATCTCCTGACCTCACAATCTGCCCACACTGGCCTCCCAAAGTACCGGGATTATAGGCATGAGTCACCATACCCAGCCAAGGATTTGAATTTTCAACGAGTACCCAGGTGGTGCTGATGCTGCTGGTCTGGGACTATACTTTGAAAACCACTGATTTTGTAAAATTTTTATTTTTGAAGCCTAAGGGCAAACTGCAGTCTGGAAAAAAAAACCCAGTAAATGTATTTTGTTTTTTACTTTGGGGCAGGTAGTTGTCAACCACTAAATGTTATGTCTGATAATAAATTTCTATTAATTTATGCAACAATTTCGTTGCATAAAAATTATTTTTTAAGAGGCAATGAATTCTTTATCTTTATAACACTTTTTTTTTTACAGCTGAAGTAACGTTTCAGCTAAACAAAACATTTGATGAATATTGATACTTGATTATAAGTTAGCAGGCATATGTATGTATGTATAATATATTTGTATACATATAACTTTATGTAAGTTAAAACTGTTCTGAAAAAGATGTACTACCATAATGATAAAATGTTTTCCAACAAAGGAAAAAAGTCAAAACCATGAATCGTTTTTATGTTTACTAGCCCAGAGGCACCACCATCCAATTTAATTACTAGAGACTAAAATCAAGACATTATGCTTTTTGTCAAAACCAAGAATCATTTGTGTCTTCACTAGCCCAAAGGCACCACAATGCGATTTAATTACCAGAGACTAAAATCAAGACATTATGCTTTTTTCTTTACCTTCTAACTGCTCTCCAAGACATTGAGTCATTTACCAAATCTTGTTGAATGTCTCTAAAACATCTCTCCAGTATGCCTACATCTCTCCTTTCCCATTGTACTACCACTACATCAGACCTTTCTCTTTTTTTTAACCTAAATGTTTTAATAGCTTTAAAACTGGCCTATTTTCTTACCCAACTAAAATTAGTTTTTACAGCAGCCAGGGCAGTCTTTTAACAAACCAGACAATAGTGATAGCTTACTCAAAACTTTTTAATAGCTTCCCATTGCCTTAGAATAAGATCCAGGTTCTTGAATTGGACCACCAAGTGCTGTATGATCTGGCCTGCCCTCATCTTGTACCTCATCTTGCCCTCATCATGCTTGAGCATGACAGCTGGCGTCTACCATTGCACTAACTACTGCCTCTTAGAATTCCCTCCCTCCATCTTTTCATGGCTGGCTCCTTCTTGACTTTTAGTTCTTAGCTTAAATGTTAATCTCAGAGATGTCTTTCCTTGCCATCTGATCTTAAGCAGCCACCAGTTTATTTTCTGTCACATCACACTTTTTGTTACATAAGGCATTACTATCTGATGTTTTTATTTTTATTTTTTAAATTTTTTCTTCCCCAACTAGAGTAAGCCATGAGTCTAGGGATCTTGAATATCACCACTGTTTTTCAGCTCCAAGGAATACTAACAAATTGTAGTAGACACTCAGTAAGTATTCAAATGAATGCAAAGAAAGAAATCGTTTAAACAACTTTTGGGTATCATATTAAATGTTTGCACAGGCTATTCTGGCAACCTAAAAGCAGTTGCTCAGCAGCTTTGGAAAACCTTGTCACGTTAATATTTGAATGTACTTCTTTTCATGCCATTCCCTGCATAAAAACCTTCTAGTGGTTTCCCTCTGCCTACAGCAAACAATTCTAAGCTTTTTAGCAAGGCTTTAACAATCTGGAGCCCAGGCTACCTTTTCAGCCTTGTTTTTTTCTTTTGCATCCCTATCACAACACAGATACTGTTTTTTGTTACCACTGGACCACTATTCTTCCGAAAAATGTAGCATTCTTCCTGGTATGGTAGTATATGAAATGTTACCTTGTATCAGTGAACCATTCCTTGACCCAGTGAAGAGAATTAGTTGCTCCTATTCTATGTTCCCTTTGCACTTTTGAATTGTTATAGCTCTTAGCAATTATATTCTGACCTTATTTTATGTGTCTAACATCTTTGCCAGAATGTGTGCATCCTCTTTGAGAGCAAGGAGTATAAATTTCCCACCTTCTCGTAGTTTCTGTAGTGTCGTAGGCTCTAGAAACTCCTCAATTTAAATCCTAGCAAACTATTAAAACGTCTAGGCCTCCATTTCCTCAACTGCAAAAATCAGGCTAATAATAATGCTAGCCTGATTGCTATGAGAAATAAATAAGAAAATGTTTCTGTAAACATTTAGCATAGAGCCTGCCATAGAGTATGTACACATTAATTACTGCTACTCATAATTGTTAGTCAGTTGAATGAAAGAAGAAAATTGATTGGTTTTTATCATGAAAGATTTCTAGGCAAGGTCATTTCTCATTTTGGCAATAACTGAAATATAGATATTGCAGGCTAGAGCTGGGCAGTTATTCAGGGGGAGGTGTGCTATTGTGTATATTTAAAACCAAAGCAATTCCCACTGTCCCCCTGAAATTTCAAACCTCTCCCATATAATTCAGTGACGTTAATCTGAATGGTATCTTTTTGGCTTAATCGTATTTTGCCTTGTTTCTTTGTTAACTGTTTGAGTTTGTATGAGTTTGATGGACTTTCTCCACCAAATGTTCCTTTCCCATCTGTGATTTTCTCTCCTGTAGACTGATTAAATACTTCTTAATGTCTGCAGTAACAAGCACAATATATGCAGTATACGCTGTTCTTTCAGGGCAGGCCTAGTAATCAGCGGGACTGTTCAATTCTTAGGGCGGCCACAGTTTTGCCTGCCATCGTAGTTCTTTATACTTCTCTTGGTTTTTACTTTGTGTATATTTTTGTTTAAGCATTAAATGAGATGGAAGACATCGTCCAAGAAGATGGAGAGGTGGTGGCCGAGAGTGGAAATAATACTCCAGCTCATAGCCAGGCAATTATTCCTGTGGATGTTGATGAGGAACAAGCAGGTAATCATATGATCTATCCCACATTCATCATTCTGAAACTGTGGCCTAACTCTAATGAAGTACGTGAGACACCGAGAATGATTGTTTTCTGACCTTTCAGCTAATGATGTGTTTTATGCTATTGATTACTGAGAACTGTAATACATTGCTGGTATTCTCGTTGCATGTATATATATCTTACTAAAGTTTGTCTTTTATTATTTGTGACTGCAGCAACAACTGCTTTTTCTGTATAGCCACATGTGCATGTGTGTGTCCGTGTATGTGTAGAAAAAGAAAGCACTCAAATTGTTGATGGAAAAATAAATGACCTGATTAAATATTCTGCTTTTGCCTTCCCCTCAATTCAGTTAAAGAGGAGGAACAGTTGAGAAGTTGACCTGGTTTAGTAAACAGACCAAAACCTAGCCTCTGTTTGCCATTGGCTGACTTAAGACAGGATATAGAGTCGTAGGCCCTTAAAGATTTACTCGCACAGCCTTTCATTTTACAGATGGGGAAATTAATTTTCTTTCAAAAGTTTAAATGATGTGCTCAACACCAGTCAGCCAGTAATCGAGGGACAGAATTGAAATTGAGAAAACTCAAGTTTTCTCATTCCCTGCCTGTTAGAATGCTGCCTTGTCTTTGAATGGAAAAGATGCTACCCTGTTTTAAGTGTGTGACAGATGTAGTCTCTCATTCAACAAATATTTATTGAGTGCCTACTCTGTGTCAGACATTGTACAATGTGACAGGAAAAAAGCTAGGTTCCTTGGGGCATACATTTATTGATGGAGCTAATATTAGTCACTTGTCAGAGAGAATTAGGTTATAAGAACTAGGTTTAAAAGCTGTACTGCCAAGCAGATAAAACATTTTTTACATAAATACACATATTCAACCAAAATGTAGCATGCGTCTAGCCTTCAAAAATAGATCTGCTACATCTAATGAGATAGATCCATACTCAAAGAATACAGTCTTGTTTACCAGTCCCATACATTTCTGAGTTCATCTTCATTTACTTAACCTTGGCTCATATGTTTGAAAAATTGAGAAAATATGTAGCTTATTTTTAAAATTATCACTGTTATTTAGATTATTTTTAGGATGATTTTATGCTACTCTTTGAAATAGTGAAGATCCTGCAAGGGAATGCTATATGAATGTCTATTTTAATTTGCCTTTAGAAATACATCAAGTTGATTGGCATATTAATCATACTTAATGTTGACATAATGGTTTAGAGTTAAGTTGCTTTCACAGTATCTTATCCAAGTGCATTATCGGTTAAAATGTGTGCCAGGGGAGGCTGCATAGAGCCACAAAGCATCTCTATTGATTCCAGAGCCCTGGAAATAGTACTTCTCATTAGACCCTTTCTTGCACAAAAAGTAACTGTTACGCCTGTACCTTTTTTTTTTTAGGACCCAGTGGTCTTCAGCGTGTAGTAAAACCAACCCCAATTACTGTTCATGATTCAGAGAGTGATGATGAAGAAGATAGTCTAGAACTCCAAGAAGTCTGGATTCCTAAGAACGGTACTCGGCGTTACTCTGAACGTGAAGAGAAAACTGCAGAGTCAGTGCAGTCCAGGGAATTGTCAGGTGAGAAATTACGTCTTTCTCTGAACTGTTAATGACAGTCACTATCAGAACTGACACACTTGGCCTTAATATGACAACTTGGGTGCAGTTAACATATATTATGGAATGTGACAGGAAGCAAGAAATGCACTTGCCCAAGTAAGAGGGAAATCTGGGTGGTGCTGTTGTAGGCAGTACAACACAACAGTGGTGTGGAATGAGGGCTCAGGGAAGAAAAGAAGGATTCTAAGTCTACAGTGGAGGCTTTAGTTGTGGCATCAGGGTGTCAGAGATTAGTGAGCGAAAAGCCTGTGCCTCATGTAAGGGATGACTACTGAGTCATCCAGAGCAATGAAAAGCAAACATTCACCAGTTGATAATCTGTCCAGTTGTGCTTAATGAATATTGGTGGCTAGTTTGGTGCTTGAAGGAGTCCAAAGTATATTTTTATAATCCCTCACATCCCTTTAAATCTAGGCAACAACCCTCTGCAATGCCTCACCAAGAAACTGTACTTCTCTTAACTTTGAAGTTCATACTTCTTCCTTGTCTTTCCTTCCCTTTTGTTTCTCCGAACCATGTGCTTACCTTTTTTAGCAAAGGATAGATTTTTTACAAATTGTCCAGTCATTTTTCCTTGGGTACCCTTACTCCTTAATATTTTTGAATGTTCAATACACACTTAACACTGACCCTGAAACATTTATATAGTACTATTATCTGGAAAGTTTAGTTCTTTGGACTTGGAATAATTTGCTAATCATTGGCTGATTATTCAATTTCTATTTAAGAGATTCAGATAACTTTATACTGTGGTTGAAAGAAGGTTTTATGGAAACTGAAATTTAGGAAAAGTAATATGACCAGCTGACTAACCTAACTTTCCCAGACAGTGCAGTTTCTAAATTTAGCAACTAAATCCTCTGTTGGCCAGACAAAACCTATTTATTCCTTTATATCTTCATTGGGCTTTATTGTGCCCCAGGTATTGTGTTAGGCACTGTGAGGGATATAGAGATGAGTAAGTCATGGTCTCTCTTTACAGAAGTTCTAGTCTGGTTGAAGAGTCATGTCAAAAACAATAGGTAGTAACATTACAGGGCACATACTACAACCACAGTTGATTTGGGGTGGGGGTGCAGAAGAGATGGAGTAGAGGACCAGGGCTGACAAATTGGTGAGAACAAAGGCTTTGAGGTAGTAAAGCAAGGGTATATTGAGAGAAAAGCTGGAGCTGGAATGTAGAATGTATATGGAGGGGACAACATGGAAAGATGGTTTGGAATTAGATCATAGTGAGGCTTGAAGGCATAGCTAAGGAGTATAAACCAGGTAGACACTAGGGAGCCATAGAGAATTTTATAGCAGCTCAATGATGTGATCACAGTTATACTTTAGGAAAATTAGTGTTTAGTATACATTATTTCCTGTTCCAAATTTACTCTTGCGTGTTGTCCAGAATTTGTACTGAAATCTTTTCTTTTCCTCGGGCCGTTCTTCTTTTTCTATAAGCAGTAAGTGGAAAAGGCAAGACTCCACTTCGAAAGAGGTACAACTCCCATCAGATGGGCCAGTCGAAGCAGTTTCCCCTCGAGGAAAGCAGCTGTGAGAAAGGCTGTCAGGTCACCAGTGAGCAGATCAAAGCCGATATGAAAGCAGCTAGGGATATTCCTGAAAAGAAAAAAAGCAAGGATGTTTATCCCAGCTGCAGCAGCACCACCGCCAGCACAGTGGGAAACTCCAGCTCACACAGCACTGCTTCTCAAAGCCCCGACTTTGTAAGGACGGTGAACAGCGGCGGCTCTTCCGAGCCTAGCCCTACAGAAGTGGATGTGTCCAGGCAGTGTGCCTGCTCCCCCGGTGGGTCAGAGGACTCTGAGGCCATGGAGGAGGGAGATGCAGAGAGTTCTGTCTGCCCCAGATGCTGCTGTCACAGGCCCCAGGAATCCCAAAGGAGAACTAGCAGGTGTTCTGATGAGGAACGTCCTTCAACCAGCCGAGCCTGTGTTGTGAATGGCCCGGATGGTACGAGATCCGCCTTTTCCTTTAGGACTCTGCCACAAGGGGGGTCTTCAGGCCCAGCACATGATGAGAGGACTAATGGGAGTGGCTCTGGGGCTACAGGTGAGGACAGGAGGGGGAGCTCCCAGCCTGAGAGTTGTGACGTGCAGTCTAATGAAGACTACCCTCGGAGGCCCCTAACCAGGGCCAGGAGCAGACTGTCCCATGTACTGCTGGTATCTGAGTCAGGTATGACAATGCTCCTAGGATTAGCAACTGCAGGGTAGGGCTGCAGAAAGGCATGAACTTGTTTCATGAGTTTTCTTACAAAAAGCCAGTTTGGCAAATTAAATTCTGTTTTGGGGTTTTGTGGGTCTTACAGATTTTGAACTAATTTTCAGCAGTGGTTTGGTGGGTGGGGGTGTAAAACAGTTTATGCAATGTCCAACCTGGAAAACTCAAATAGTTCAGCTTTTAAGGAAAGTGGCACTGTGTGTATTTACCCTAAATATAACACTGACTGACACCTAAGCCCCAGTAGATGAACTCTGCTACCATCACACACTTAGAGAAGTCTTAACTTAGGGAAGTTTTAAACCTTAGCCAAAAGGCAAGGACTTGACGTTGCTGGGGCTGGGGCAACACATCTCAGTGCAGCTTCCTGGGTATAGCCCTCTCTCTGTCTCTGCAGTACTTAGTAATTTTTTCAGAAATCTAGTTTTGCTTCAATTCAAGTAAGGTTTGCCAGGAGATAAGCAGGTAAGTAAATGGTTTGGCTGAGAATTATTTTGGTGAAAATACTCAGAACAAATAATGTGTATTTAATTTCATTAATGTTACAATGTATAGCCAAGGAATTGGGTGGAATGGGTGTAAGCACATTTATTAATCATAAGTCTGTTTCCATTTCTGATCTTATTTTTAAGTACTCTTTCCTGCCTTTATTATATCATTACTACCTGACAGTGAATAATAATGTATTTTAATTTTCTTCAAGTAGCCCTCAATTTTAAAACATTAAAATCAGTCCCAGAACATAGGTAGTCAGTGCTTTTTGTATATTCTAAATAGAACTAATTGAATCATACAGAGCTAAACAGAACAAAAGTAAGCTTTCATGAGATACATTTGAGACCTTAATTAATTGTGTGCTAGTTACCATAGTTGCATAAACTCATTGAAATATATGAGTTTTATTTGAAGACTTTTTTATGCTTTGCAAACAGTGGTTCTGCCATATGGTGAAAATACTTTTCCCAGCTTCAATTGTAAATGTTTGATAATATCTTTTTTAAAAAATTGGTGGTAAGATATAACTTTACCATTCAGTGTACAGTGTATAATTCAGCGGCACTAAATACATTCACCTTGTTATGCAGCTGTCACCACCAACCATCTGAACTTTTTCATCATCCCAAACTGAAACTCTGTGCCCATTAAACAGTATCTGCCTCCTATGACACCTTTTGTTGTGTGGTTTTTCATATTTGCAAAGTCAGATCTGCGTGTTTTCCTTTACGAGTTCATTTTTATGCTGTGAAAGGCCTTTCCTACACTTGGTTCAGATAAATGTGCCCATCTTCTTATTCCTTTGTTCACTGATTTCAGTTTAGTTCCTTAGTTCAGTTGGAATTTTATTTCAATCTGTGGGAACTAATGTTAATTTTTTATTCCAAACTATCACCAACTTGTTTCAGTACTGGTTATGGATGTCCGTTCTTGTGCTATTATTTTGAAATGCTCTTTGCTCATCTACTAAATTCTTAGACATACTTAGGTTAATCTCTGGCCATTCTATTCTGTTCCAGTGTTCTGTCTTCTTTCATTATTCTTCTTCGAAATTTCCTTGACTAGCCATGCATTTGCCATTTATTTTTATAGATGTGCTTTGTAATATTTTTATCAAGTTCCAAAAACTAATCTTGCTTTTTGTTTGGAATTTCATTCAATTGATAACTGAAACATAATTGTCATTTTAACAGCACTGAGTCTTCCTGTTTAGGGACTGTTATGTTTGCCGTTTTACTTACGTGTCTTGATAAAGTTTTTTTGTTTTTTGTTGTTTTGTTATTTTTTGCCTTGTGTTCTGCTTATCCCTTAACTATTTTATTCTGACTTTTTTCATGTCTAGAACTTTTTTTAAGTTAAATCATTCTCTGGATTTAAAATAAAGAAAATATTTATGTAGTGCTTCTTATTGCATTTATTATGTGATTTTTTT
This sequence comes from Rhinopithecus roxellana, assembly GCF_007565055.1. Lineage (NCBI taxonomy): Eukaryota > Metazoa > Chordata > Mammalia > Primates > Cercopithecidae > Rhinopithecus > Rhinopithecus roxellana. Next base: position 114,801,475 of record NC_044551.1, on the reverse strand, counting down.
TCAATTTGAGAAGACTTCTAATGTCTGTAACATGGTTATACTAGGTAAATTATTTGCTAATATATTTTAGGTTTATAAAAATGTCTATTTACTTTGAATAGCGGTTTTTTGGGGTAGATATCAAAGTACTGATTTTAATATTATTAAAATCCCTTTTGGAAAGAACAAGAAGTTATTTGGGTGGCTTACAAATTATTATTATTATTATTATTATTTTTGAGATTATTATTATTATTTTTGAGATGAAGTCTCGCCGTGTTCGCCCAGGCTGGAGTGCAGTGGCGCCATCTCAGCTCACTGCAGCCTCTACCTCCCGGGTTCAAGTGATTCTCCTACCTCAGCCTCCCGAGTAGCTGGGATTACAGGTGCCTACCACCATGCCTAGCTAATTTTTGTGTTTTTAGTAGAGACGGGGGTTCCCCATTTTGGCCAGGCTGGTCTCCAACTCCTGACCTCAGGTGATCCACCCGCCTCAGCCTCCTAAAGTGCTGGGATTACAGGCATGAGCCACCGCGCCCGGCCCAAATTATTTTTAATCTGGCATGTTTTTTAAAGAGAAAAATCCAAACTAATAAAGGAAGAAACTTGAATTTAAAGATTTTTAAAAATCAGTTCAAAAAAAGTAACATTTGAGATATTTGGTTTTTAATTTATGACCCTGTGGAGTGTTAAAGCCATTTTAGAAGCTAATATAATTGTTTTGTGAATTTATATTTTGAGAGTAAATACCTGTAAGTTTCTTTTAATCCTCACTGTATAACAATTTGTAAAGTAAATATTAGAGAAATAAATAATTGGATTGTCAAAAAATAACATTTAAGATTAAAATAGTTGCTATAAATATTAAACACTTTCCCTGACACCCCAAGACTGGATTGATCTGCCTTTCTCTGTTTCTGTAGCATCTTCAACATTAATGTGAACCACACTCTGTTGTAATTTCTTGTTTTACTGTCTTCCTTTCTAGTAGACTGTGAGCTCCATGAGGACAAGGACAGTCTCTGCTTTTTCACCAGTATATTTCTATCCTTTAGCACCATGTCTTACACATGGTATGGGGCTTAGATAATAACTGTGAACATAATAAGTATAGACACCATCATATGAGGTATTGTTGATGCTAATGGATGTTTTGAATTACTAAAAAAAGTTCCTAAACAAAATTAATTTTCTCTAAACAGGGAGGGAGGCATAAGAGAATAACAACAAACATACAAACTTTTTTCCTTATGTGTCAGAAATGTTTGTTTTTCAAGCTCATATATGTATAAAGTGTGCTTCATTTTATAACTTTTCTTAGCAAATGTAAACTACTAGTTTGGGTACCCTGGAGAGCAGGAAACTTTACCTAATTTTGAACCCCATACTCTGTTAAATTAAGGGGGAAGGGAGAGAGCAGTCCAGGAAGGTGAGATACTTGAAAATCAGATCATAAAAGGAGATTTACTGAGAGAAGATTCTTACTAGAACACTGTCATGTAGTGAAACAGGCTTGCTTTTTGTTTGTTCATTTTCATTTTTGTGCTACTGGGAGAGGGAGCCAGGACTTATTAGAGGTTTTAAAAGGATTGTGAATTTTGGCTATCAGGTGAAGTGTGCTGCCGTTAGAAGGTTCCTTGTCAATGAAGATGATTTGATTTTGGATGAAGTTCCTTCAGGATACTATGGGAGAAGGCCTACATTGTGTTGTGTGGTTAGTAGTCTTCATGTTTTGCTGGAACTCCAGAATTCTGCTTAGTTTCAAGGTCCTTGGAGGAAGTTTGATGGGTAGAGCTCTTGGGCTCCTTTTCAGCCTTCAGCCAAAGCAGCTGCTTTGAATTGTTTTACAGTAGAATTTCACAGACTTCAGTGGTGCAGAAAGGATTTTGTTGTGTAAAAAAATCAGACTAAATCTCTAAGGTTCCCATCTAAGCCCAAGCCTTTGGGAATTTGCAGTATTCGTTCTCATTTCTTTGTCGTTTTTTGTGATCTTTCATGTTTGAGATTACAGAATTACTGATATTACAGAATTACCAAGTGGAATGTTTATAATTAGCAGTACTATCTAAAAAAACAGTATGGTGGTGATTTAATTCATGAAAGTCAGTTGTATTTAATTCTATATATGCTCTGCTACAGTATGATTAAGTATCAAAAACGAGAACGATGACTAATGTATTTTCTTGGAATATATATGTGCTTAAGTTTTAGCTATGAATTTAGCACTTGTTTTTAAATTAAATAAGGACAATATTTGCTTATTTCGAAGTGTATTGCTTCAGAACAGTACTAGTAAATAAGGGCCTTATTAACCAGGGTTTGACAGATGAAAGATTGCAGGTTTTCTAGCTTAGTAACTGGTGCTAGATTTCCTGGGTTTGACTCCTGGTTCCCATTTAGCACTGTGGCAAGTTTTTCTACCTTCCTGTTCTTCAGTTTCCTAATATGTAAAACAGGGAGAACAATAAGTCCATCTCAGAGCTATTGTAAGGATTAAGTGAGTTAATACAAGTAAAACCCTTAGAACAGTGCCTGACACACAGTAAGTGCTCAGTAAATATTTGTTATTCTGTTTTACCTGTGATGCATTCATTCATTCATTGGTTCTGTAAGTGTTGAGTGCCAATTCGTTCAATAAACGTTCCTTTTATCTCATTGCTAGTGACTGACATTGAAACAAAGATGAATTAAGAGAGTGTTGTTGCGTTTAACGAGCTTTTACGTAAATAGACCAACAAAACAAGTATAAAAGGAACTATTAGGGCAGTATGTAATGTTTGGGGATCAAGGGTGCTTTGTTAGAACTAAGTGTTTGAGTTGGACCTTTCCCAGATGGGTCGTATTTCAAAAAGTAAGGTCAGAAAAGGTGTTCTGGGCAGAAGAAGCTAGAGCAATTGATGACTTCGGAGATATTGGCAGTGGGACATGACTAGGGTATGGTGTGGAGAATGGGCAGAGCTGAAGCATAGCTCCAAATGTCAAGCATTGAAACATTGACTAAGCTTCAGTCAATAATTTAAAAGTTTTTTAGTAGGAAAGATAGGAGTTCAATTCACCAATAGTATTTAGGATGAGATGAGTCAGAGAGACTGGAAGTAGGAATGTTCATTAGATTATTAGGATGACCTAGGTATGAGAAGGGTTGTTATATTTGATGTAGATATGTTTGAAGTAATGGAGGGTGATCCTGTTTTGAAACAATCCATTGGAAATACCGATATAACTGTATTCCATTGGGAACCAAATTGTAGATTTGGGAATTGCCTTGATGGTGTTCATACATATGTGATTCAATGTGCTTGAGGGAAAGAAAGCAAGGCTAAAGTTTTGTTTTTTCTTTTTTTTTTTTTACCTTTTTTAGAAGTAGCCAAAACAAAGCCACGTCACGCCATGAAACGGAAGCGGACAGCAGATAAATCCACCAGTACAAGTGATCCTGTGATCGAGGATGACCATGTGCAGGTAGAGAAAAAACCCTCACTTACCTTTATCACAGTCTAGCCCAGTTCCTAAGTAATGCACGCAAACTAAAGTTTGTATCTTTATATAGTTTCTAATTTTTCTCCTTGTAGGTTCTTGTATTAAAATCCAAGAATCTCGTTGGAGTCACTATGACCAATTGTGGAATCACAGATCTAGTGCTTAAAGACTGTCCCAAGATGATGTTCATCCATGGTATGTATTTGGGCCCGTATTATACACGAGCATCATGAATGAGTTAAAAGAATTAGGAACTCATGAATACTGTAATAACATTACTGTCTTATTTTCTTAAAGGAAATATTGTGTTGGGTTATCTTTAGTTCCACCTTTGTTCTAGTTCTCAAAGTATTACTCCTTAGTATTTCTGAGCATCATGTAGAGGAACTTGGTTCATCTTTTAAAATAGCCTGTCTCCAAAAGATAATTACTGCCAGATCTGAAAGAGTAAATAACAGCCTGCATAGGCTTTGGAGTCAGACCTCAGCTTGATTGCTGGCTTGGTCATTTACCAGCTGTGTGACTTGGACATGGTTTTTGAGGGAAGCGCCGACTGGGCCTCAAGTGTATAACTGCTCTGTATTTGATTGAGATGATTAATTGTATCTTTACTTCATGGCACATTATCATTTATCCAAGCCCCTTTTTCTTTTTAGTCTCGTGTCCCTCATTGTTAATCTCATCCGCTCCCACCATCTATACTCGTGTATTGAACATATATCTTTCCAGTGTACCTTTTATATCTTTCTTTATATATGTGTCTGTCTCAAACATAGGGTATTAATTTTTGTGATTTCTTAAAATTTTAGTTACATAGTATATCCTACAATTGATCTATTAATTTTACCTTTTTTATTCAAAATTATATTTTAGATATCCATCCATGTAAAATTATGAAGATCTGACTTATTTCCTTGCCTTGGGCAAGTTATATAATTTTCTGTCTTCATTTTTTTCAATCTGTAAACTGTGCGTAATTATGCTTAACTCATAAAGCATTTGTGAAAGTTAAATGCAGTGATTGATATGTTTCTGTATGTATATGTATACAGGCATACCTCAGAGACACTACAGGTTTGGTTCTAGACCACCATAATAAAAGGAATATCACAATAAAGCGAATCATAAGATTTTTTTTTATTTTCCAGCGCATATAAAAGTTACGTTTACACTATAGTCAATTAAATGTGAGGTAGCATTGTATTTTTTTAAAAAATTTGTGTACCTTTATTTAAAAACACTTCATTGGCCAGGCACGGAGGCTCACTCCTGTAATCACAGCACTTTGGGAGGCTGTGGCAGGCGGATCACCTGAGACTAGGAGTTTGAGACCGGCCTGGCCAACATGGCGAAACTCCGTCTCTACTAAAAGTACAAAAATTAGCCAGGCGTGGTGGCTCATGCCTGTAATCCCAGCTACTTGGGAGGCAGAGGCAAGAGAATCGCTTGAACATAGGAGGCAGAGGTTGCAGTGAGCCAAGATCATGCCTCTGCACTCCAGCCTGGACAACAGAGCAAGACTCTATCTCAGAAAAAAACAAAATAAAATAAAAACACTTTATTATTCAAAGATGCTAACAATCACCTGAACCTTTAGCAAGTCATAATCTTTTTGCTGGTGGAGAGTCTTGCCCAAATGTTGAGGGCCTTGCCCTGGGTTAGTCTTTGGCTTAGGGAATGTTGTGGCTGGTTTGATCTGTCTAGACCACTCAGACTTTCTCCATATCAGCAATATGGCTCTTTTGCTTTCTTACCATTTGTGGGTTCACTGGAATAGCACTTTTAATTTCTTTCGAGAACTTTTCCTTGGCGTTCACAACTTGGTTAACTGGCACAAGAGACCTGGCTTTTGACCTATCTCAGCTTTCAGCGTGACTTCCTCATCAAGCCTAATCATTGCTATCTTTTTATTTTAAAGTGAGATTTGTGACTCTTCCTTTTATTGGAACACTTAGAGGCCATTGTAGAGTTATTAATTGGCCTAATTTCAACATCATTATATCTCAGGGAGTAGGGAGACCTGAGGGAAAGGGAGAGAGACAGAGGAACAGCCTGTTGGGGGAGCAGTCAAGACATACATAACATTTATTAAGTTCACTTACATTGGTGCAGTTTGTGGTACCCCACAATTAAAATAGTAACATCAGAGATCATTGATCACAGACCGCCATAATGGATAAAATAATAATGAAAAAGTTTGAAATACTGCAAGCATTATTAAAAATGTAACACAAAGACTCAAAGGGAGCACATGCTTACTAAAAAAATGGCATTAGTGGACGCTCAATTCATGGTTGCCACAGACCTTGTGTAAAGAATGCAATGTCTGTGAAGGACAATAAAGTACAATAAAATGAGAAATGCCTGTATATGTATATACATGATATATACACACACCCACACACACAGTGTGTGTACAGGGTCTGACCTCTAGTAATGCCTAGTAATGTTATTACACATTGAGCATCTCTAATCTAAAAATCAAAAGGCCCAAGTGCTTTAAAATTCAGAACTTTTTGAGCACTGACATGATGCTAAAAGGAAATGTTCATTGGAGCGCATTTCAGATTTCAGATATTTTTTATTAGGGTAAGTATATAATGCAAATACTCCAAAATTTGAAGAAAAATTTGAAATCTAAAACACTTCTGGTCCCAAGTATTTCAGATAAAGGTTAGTCAGGCTGTATTGCAAAAAATATTAAGAGGTTTATTTTGTTTTGTTTTACGTCTCCTACCATATTAGTAGTAAACAAAGAAATCCATTAAAAGGTATTTACCAAACATTTTGTCATAAACTAAGGAGAATCCAAGAAAGGAGAGATGAAACTGAGATTCAAGCACTACTCTGAATTCTACAAAAGTTCAGACCTTGGGGACCCCAGACTCTATTGTTTACTCTGAAGAAGTAGTACTTTTCTCTATCCTAGCCAATGAGGTCTTTGGTCCTAAAACATCTTAAATCACTGTCTCCTATTGGAGTTTCCTTCTACAATAGAGAACACAGGCTCTTCAAAAGCTCAGAGTTCGTAACAGTAGGGGTACTCACCCTAGCCTTTCAGTAGCACTGGAAGAACTTTCATTTCATTCTGTCAGTCCCTATACCCTTTGAGCTCAATTTTTGGACTCTGCCATTTGGCACCTCATTCCATTCCTTTCTCTACTCTGAGCTCTCCAAGAATCTGACTGGTTTTCTTCTTTTTACTTTGATGATTCTTCCTGTACATTCTCTAACCTAATGATGGATCACACGGCCTCAGGCCCAACCTTCTCCCCTTTAAACCAAATTGTTTGGCTCAGCTTATCATGGGGAGAGGATCTTAGCTTAGTCTGTAGATAGTGGCTAAGTTAATGACAGAGGAGATGATTAAATGAGATTAGAACTGACCTTAGCCATGTCTGATTTTATAGCTAGCAACCATTGGATCCTTACTGTCATCTAGCGCTTTCCTTTCCTCTGTTGCTGTCCTCAACACCAATTCCCCTCCTTTCCACCATGTCACAGAAGGAGAAAATGAATGTGAGAGGCAGGAGTCTCGCTCAGTGTTTAAATGTCAAGTTAGTTACACTAGATTGCGCAAGACGATGATGACATTTGGGTCAAGGATGTTACAGAAGATGTCTGTGAAATGTTAAAAAGATCAGGCAAATCAGCCTGTGGTTTTATAATCTTTTCCATTTGATCTTCTCTCTGAAGTTGGACCTGGTTGCAGTCTGTAATGAAAATTGGAGCAGGTTGAAATTTGAGATTAAAAAAAAGAGAAGGAAATATTTTTCTGAAGTTTGTATACTAGTTCAGTTAAATGTGTTTATTATATCAAAATTACTTTTTTCTGACTTCATGTTTTGTATATCAAACAGAAAAATTAATCATGTTTTAGACCAGCATTTCAATAGAACTTTCATGTTCTGTGTGTACACTGTTCAGTATGATGGTAACCACTAACCACATGGCTACTATATTGGACTGAATAGCTTTAGACCAAAATACCCAAATGTGTTTCTGGGTCTTTTTTTTCAAGGTTCTGCTTTTACATTTGTGACAGGAGTTAAAATCCAACTCTGCTCATTCCTGAGAGTGAATGTAAGGTAATATAGGTGAATTAGTTCAGGTCTGATTATTGACTATAAAAATGTATAATAGTTATTCATTTTTTAAATAAATATTTCCTAAACGGTTTCTGTTTGAGCAAGTCATTTTCTAGGGCTTGGTTTTCTTAACAGTAAAAATCTTAGAAAAAGACACTTTAATGTGCCCTTTCTACCTTCTTTTGAATTAAACAGAACCACATTTTCAAATTTTTTTGTTAACTGCCATTTGTACTCTATGATATTATTTGACCTATGTTAAAGATGTTTGTTACTGCAGTATTTTGTGCTAACAAAAATTAGGCCATCTCTCCGAAGATGATCTGTATAGCGCTTACCATTGTTTTCATTTTGTAGCTACCAGGTGCAGGGTACTAAAACATTTAAAAGTAGAAAATGCACCAATTGTAAACCGATTTGACTATGCACAGTGCAAGAAACTGAACATGGATCAGGTACTAGACCAGATACTAAGAATGCCACCCGAGAGAAACCGCATCATATACCTACGCCCAATGCAGCAGGTAACGAGCTTTGCTCCTTTCCGATGATACACATATTGTGATTTTTTTTTTTTTTTTTTTTTTTTATAGTCTTTAGCCTTTTGGATTTGGCATTCATTCACTTCCAACCTACAGTAATGATATTTTAGTTTTTACAAGTTATATATGATGCAGGGAGTTGTTATTCAACAGGTTTTTATACTTATTAAAAGTTACCTGTGGTTAAGAGCACAGTCTCTGGTTCAGACTGCCTGATTAAATTTCTGGCTGTCTGACCTGTAGCAGATTGTTTGACTTCTATGTCTTAGTTTCTTCATCTGTAAAATTAGAATAATAATGATATACCCAGGATTATTGTGATGTTTAATATATGTGAAACTCTAAAACAGGTGCTAGTATATAGTAAGCCATCATATAACTATTAGTGTCATTATCATTATTAAGAGTATATTGTATATAAGGTTCTGTGCTTAATGCCAAAAGAGGGTTTAAAGGAAATTTTAAATGCCCCTTTGTAATCAGTGTGTAAGCCTGGCCTCAAAAGAGTCAGTTCATCATATTGTCAAGCGTCTCAAAACTTATAGTATGCTGGGTACGAAAAAATACAGAACACATGATCCTTCCCTCAAGGAGTTTGCCTTCCCAAAAGGGAGATAAACACATATGCCACTGAGATGGCAGAGTGAGATTTCATAACTAGAGATGGGAGAGGGGCATGCCATGAGAAAAAAGCAATGTTATCAAAGGCTCCTAGAAGACAAGAAAATGCATTCTCTCTTAAAGACTGGACAGCAGTCCCATTTCAATAGGGTATATGTTACTACACAGTCACAGTTCTGTAATGCAGTCAGTACTTAATAAAGGACATACCCAGAAGTAGATTCTGAGTTGACTAACATCATTTATCTCAATCAGGATTCTCTGGTTTACTAAGCATTTAAATATAACAGTGAGATATAAATTGCCAAGTTCCCTAGACAGAAGAGTTAGTAAACTTATTCCCAGCATGACAAACTGTTTTCAGGTCTGTATGTGACTATTTGATTTTCAAATCAGCCAGAGATTTCAAAACGGAAGGTCCATGGAAAGATTGTTGAAGCTCTAGGAGAGAGCTTTCTAAGGCATTCTCTTTGTTGAAGGCGTCTGTTTATGATGTCTTCCGCAGGTGGACACACTGACTTTGGAGCAGAAGCTGTTTAGTGGTCCCTACCCCTATCACATCTGTATTATCCATGAATTCAGCAACCCTCCCAATGTCCGGAATAAGGTGCGCATTCGCAGCTGGATGGACACTATAGCAAACATCAATCAGTAAGTAACTCTGTGGCCCCTAAAAGCCTTTTTAGTCATTTCTCATAGCAGGGACTCCCAGAAGCAAATCCCAATTTTTCTTTATTTTAAATGATTCCATCTAAGCTTTTCAGACAAGCTTATCCTGAAGTTAACATAAGTGAGAAACTGAAGGAAACGAGAACTTAAAAGTTAACGTAAGTGAGAAACTGAGGGAAACGAGGACTTAAAACTAAAAAGCATATGTATATATTTATGATCTTTAAAACTCAGATAAAAAATACAAGAAAAAATTATACATGTACTTGTAACATTATTTAGCCTTGGGGCATGAAAAAGGAGATCAATTTGAAGAAGATCTTAAGACTATGATATTTTATATCATCAGAAAATTTGACTTTTATATATTTGTTATATTAATGTTGCATTAAGCACCTTTTGTGTAGAAGACATGTGCTTAGAAAGTGACTTTCTTTCCCTGATATGATTTTGAAGATAGTGAAGAAAGTAGTTTCGACCTGACTACACTTGGATTCTCTAGTTTGATTGTATCCTACTTCTGTTAGGTATTTAATATTTTGTTTAAGATGTTTGGTAGAATCTGTGTCTGAAACAGTTTTGATGGTTCCTTCCTACCCGACACTAATTATTTCCAGTTTTGTAATTTTTACTTAATTTTTCCTGTTGCCTCCAGAGAGCTCATTAAATATGAATTCTTCCCTGAAGCCACTCGAAGTGAAGAAGACTTAAAGAAATACCCCAAGTACCCCTGGGGGAGAGAAATCTATACTTTAGAAGGTATTTACAAATATTTAGAAAGTTAAATAGCCTGTGCAGTAGCTTGCCTCTGTAATCCCAGCGACTCAGGAGGCTAAGGTGGAACGATCACTTGAGCCCAAGAGTTCAAGACCAGCCTGGGAAACAAAACATGGCCCTTTCTCATTCACGAATGAATGAATGAATGATCCATCAGTCAATTAGTCAAACTGGTTTGGGCTTACAGCAAACAGTAACCCAAGTGTAGAGAATTACACTTTTTTAAAAAAGGAAAAGTTAAATAGCTATTAACTAGATCACCGGACATGCCTTAGGGAAGATATGAATGGGAGTCTTACAGTTCTTCAAAACATGGATGATTTCAATACCTGCAAGAAGTGGGAGCCAGATGAATATTGCTTTGCCTGTATGAGTCTTTACTATTTCTAGGACAATCAGAACCAGTGGTGAAACATAAAACATAAAAATTACAAATTAGTTTGATAGCTGGAAATGATTTGATGACACCTGACTCACTCTCTTTATTTTATATTTTACATTCTGCTTACAAAATACTGCAGAATTTGGCTCTATCAGCACTTCCACGCCAGTTAGCAATATTACATTTGTCTTCTTTTAGGTGTTGTGGATGGAGCTCCATATTCCATGATTTCTGACTTCCCTTGGCTGAGGTCATTACGAGCAGCAGAGCCCAACAGCTTTGCTCGATACGACTTTGAAGATGATGAAGAAAGTAATTATGACCTGACTTGACATCTATTCTCTAGTTTAAGTATAGCCTACTGTGTTACATACTTAATATCTTTTTGTGAGTTAGGAGTAGTGCAGTGTTAAATGGTTTCCCATATAAATGTTTTTTATTTACTCACTTCAAAGCAGTTCTTTATTTGTACAATAGATGTTCAGTGGACTTACTAGGGATATATAAAGGCTGGTAGAAAGGATTCCTTTGGACAAATTTTCCTACAAGATCTTTGTATTACTTAAGTATTTATAATCTTATTATTTATTGAATAATTCTTCACCTATATTGTTTCAAAATTGTTCCAATTGTATTATTCTCCTGCTAGTTATGAGCTGCTTATTGTGTGGAAACTTATAATTTAGGTGTAGAAATTTGGGGAGAAATTTTTGAATGTAGTTTCTCTAAGTGGTAGCATACTTGAGTATTTATTGTTAACCACAGTTTTAAAAAAATACTTTAAAAGGAAATGGATATTATGAACTACATGTACACGTGTCTGACTTACCTTTGATGACCTTTGGTATAGTATTTTTACCTTGAGACTTCAAGCATGTATGCTGTCTTAGGCATCAAACATAAGAACAAACTGGTGGTGACCCATTCCTTGAGCTATTCATACATCAGTTACATTATAGTGCAGTGTATGGGAATATCCTATGGACCAGCAGCTGATCAGTGATTTTCCAAATGATTCTGATTATCATATGTATCTCTCTTTTTATTTCTAATTTCAAAGGCACTATCTATGCTCCTAGAAGGAAAGGACAGCTGTCTGCAGACATCTGTATGGAAACAATAGGAGAGGAAATTTCAGAGATGCGTCAGATGAAGAAGGGTGTATTTCAGCGAGTAGTGGCAATTTTTATCCACTATTGTGATGTCAATGGAGAGCCAGTTGAAGATGACTACATTTAATTGGTCCCTCCTCCTTTCCAGCTATTTTGTCAGAAAGCAAATAGGACCATCCAGCTGCCAGAGTGCTCCACAGGGACTTGAGGCATGCGGTTGGGAGGTCCTGGCTCAGTCTGCGATGTAGGGAATGTATAAGGAACGTCGAAATTGTATACAAAGATTTGTACATAAAAAATATACAAAGACGCTTCCTAAAGTACCAACTTTATATCATATGTTTATACAATTTAATTTAAAAATTCATTTTAATGAAGACAGATAATTTGAAAGACTTTTGTTTTTCTTGACTTAATTCATAAAGTATCATTTTTTGACTGAGTCTCCATTTACTTCATTCTTAATGATTATTGTCATCCCTTTAAATCTGTGCCTTTTTCTTCTTGAGCGAAGCTGTTTGAGTAAACCCGTTGAAGAGTGTTTGTGTCTTGTGTGCTTTTTTGTTGTTACTAAAACACCAACTAAACCTTATAGTCAGACAAGGTTATATATGTTTCTGTACAAAGCTGTAGTTCTTTCTTAGTATTATAGTTGCCATGTTTCTTAAAATCAAGTAAAAAGACTTATGAGCTTAAAAAAAAGTGAGTTTGAGAGGGAAATGGAAAAGTTTCCAAAGTATTTCTAGTAATTTATTTCCACATTGAATTGTGTATATGCTTTATCTTAAATATAAAATAAAAGTTTATTAAAAACTTTTCTCTTGCCTTGGACCTGAATCCCTCTTTTTAAAGAAGAGTAGCAAATACTGCTCAGAAAAGCAGTGTATATATAGAGTTGTATCTAAGTAAGATTCCAGTGTAATCCAATTTCTGATCTCTGAAACAAGATGTTCAACTCACAGAACTTTTTTTGTTTGTTTGTTTTGGTTTGGTTTTTTTTGAGATGGAGTTTCACTCTTGTTGCCCAGGCTGGAGTGCAATGGCATGATCTCGGCTCACTGCAACTGCCTCCCGGGTTCAAGTGATGCTCCTCTCTCAGCCTCCTGAGTAGCTGGAATTATAGGCGCCCGCCACTATGCCTAGCTAATTTTTGGTATTTTTAGTAAAGGCAGGGCTTCACTATGTTGGCCAGGCTGGTCTGGAACTCCTAACCTCAAGTGATCTGCCTGCCTCGGCCTCCCAAAGTACTAGGATTACAGGCAGAGCTCTTTAAGACAATACTGGGAACAGCAGAATTTTCCAAAATTCTGGTCATTAGGAGGTGGTCTTTCTCCCCTTTCAAGGTGAGGAATTAATTGCCCTGATAAGGCAATGATATACATAGTATTACAGTGTCAAGCAAGGGTTGTCAGCAAAAGCTTAAACACCTATTTTTGAGTCATGGCTTTGTCACTTGCCAGCCAAGTGACCTCAGCAAATTACTTAAAACTGAAGGCCTGTGGAAAATTTTTATAAATTTTCTCTAAACAGACATGAAATTATGGTCTAAGGTGTAAAGTTTCTTTGAGAATTGTTCAGCCCCTTCATTTAGAAGGTCTTAATTGAAACCCAAGGGGAAAAATTGCTCACCCACGTTTAGGACCTGTTTTTAGGCTAAGTAGGACAATAATCCCAATTTCTTATTCCAGCTAGGCTGCCTCTGTTTTTCATGATAGAAATACAAGGATGCCAGCAAGTTTTTCTAACACTAAAATACTCCACGTTAATCAGTGTCTATCCTTAAAGTTCTCTTTTTTCCCCAGGCTCTAAAAATTCTCATTACATTAGGAAGAGTGATTCAATTAGGTACTTCATTCTATTGTCTCCTTATTACATTATTTTTAACGCAGCTAACTTATAATTAGACAAGTATGTTTCACTATACAGATTACAACTGTGGTAAGAGGCAGGAAACAAATTACAGAATATCCTAGGTATTTCAAAATAATCTGGGATTCCCAACCCTGAGCGAAGACAATCTAGGTTTTCACCGTAACCTGTTAACCAAATTATCTAAATAATGCTTACATTAGCCACAAGAGGCCACTGCTTTGTCATTTTTGGCTTAGTCATGTCTGTCTAACCTAACCTAAACTGTTAGATCAGTGGAAGTACAGCTGGCAGCGCTACAATAATTCAAAAGATGCTAAGGCTGGAACAACCAAAAAAAAATCTGGAAGATGCCAACTACGATAGTCAGTGAATAGATATATAATACGAAGGGCTGGAGAGTGATCGCTCCACAGCAAGGGTCAGCAAACTCTATCTAGGGATAGTAAATATAGTAAATATTTTAGGCTCAATGGGCCACATTCTCTGTGGCAACTGCACAACTATTGTGAAAGTCATAGATGATATAAACGAATGGGCATGGCTGTATTACAATAAAACTTTATGGACACAAATTTCAATTTCACGTAATTTTCACATGTCACAAAATACTACTATTATAACTCTTTCCCCAGCCATTTACTAAAGTAAAACACCATCCTGAAGGCTCACAGACCAGATTTGGCCCCCAGGCCATGGTTTAGCCATACCTGCCATAGAGACCTGAGATATCCTATTCATTCATTTAATTATATCACCAGCTGTTGGTGCAGTTCTGTGCCTGGCACACTTTTTAAAGGCTTTAAAAATACTACATGGATGATATATGACTTAATAGCTGTGAGAGAATTGTGTCTCATTGCCAGGTGTATAGGTCTAACAGTCTCCCTAAATAATAGCTAGTACCACAATTCTTACAGGGACTTCATATGTAGAATCTAAAGACCTGAGTTCAGTTTTTTACTTCCTCAAACAACTGATGGGAGAGCTGGAGATGGTGGGAACCCCTACCCTTGAGCCTCAGTTTTCTCTTCTGTCAAATGGTAACAACTAATAATATAACAACCCACCCCATAGGGCAGTGGTTAGTTTCCAATAGGAGCTGCCAGTAAACTGGACAGTGTGATGCCAGTGGAGGTAGTGTTGCTTCCAATATAATTTATTATGTAAAGAAGTTTGAGTGTCGCCCAGGCTCGAGTGCAGTGGCATGATCTCAGCTCACTGCAACCTCTGCCTCCTGGTTCAAGCGATTCTCCTGCCTCAGCCTGTCGAGTAGCTGGGATTATAGGCACCCGCCACCATGCCAGACTAATTTTTGTATATTCAGTAGAGACGGGGTTTCATCATGTTGGCCAGGCTGGTCTCAAACTCCTGACCTCAGGTGATCCACCCACTCGGCCTCCCAAAGTGATGGGATTACAGGCGTGAGCCACCGTGCCCAGCCAAGTTTCGTTTTTTTGTTTGTTTGTTTGTTTGCGGGGGGTGGGGGGGGCAGGTGCTGTGGGGGGTTTTTCTGGACTCGTCTTTCCATAACCTGTTTCTCATACCATATTCCAGAATGGTAGGAAACAGAACTGGTGAGGCTGTTGAGAAAGAGGAAATCATGACAGCATGAAAGCTAGCATTTTTAAGAGTGATTATTACTAAGTGCTTTCCATACCTCCTGCAATAACACTTTAAATGTATGATCAATATGTTCCTACTTTACTGGTGAGAAAACTAGGTTTTAGGAGGTTACATAACTTGCCCAAAAGCACACATCTAGGAATTGATGGGAGCAGGATGCCGTCAAAGGATGACGTCCTGCAGGATGAGTCCAAAGCCTGTGCAACTTGGGCAGTTCCCTGGTCCTTCATAATGAGAGGAGGCCCATATAAGAGTGGGCCTGCCCTAATAGGGAAACTGCCAAGTCAACTTACTGCTGCCACTTAAACGGAAACCACTCCAACTATGGTTAGCATAGTCCCAGAAAAACAGGCTCATTTTCTGATGCAGGAAATGCCCCATTTACACATGGGAGGCAGGTAGAATGCAAAAGAAACACTGGAATCCATACAGTGTCTATAGCATGAAATGCATACGCAGCAGCTAAAAAAATTATATGTGTTACTGTGAAATGATGTTTAGAGTACACCGTTGAAAAGGCAAGTAGCAGATTATTATATACCAACATCATTTTATTTACATATAAGAAACAAAGCCATATGTTTTATATGTACATTTATACATATGTAAATGCATAGAAAATGTTCTTGAATTACATAAGCCAAGTGAAAAGAGCATTTACTTCTGGAGATGGGAGTAGGATTGAGTTGGGGTCAAGGGGTATTTTGTTGTATCTATTAATATATAACAAGAAATTTTTACAGTGGAAATGGATTGCATAAATACATCATTTGTGTAACCTATAATTTATATAATCTAAAAATGTATAATTTATATATTTAGAAATGAGATAAAGAAGAAGGAAGCACTTTGTTAGAACTGAGAAATCGGAATGTTTTCAGTCTTGACTTCAGCCTGATGTCAGCTCTTGTTCTTGGACAAATTACTTTCCTGACAAAGTCTTTTCTCTTCTGTAAAATGAAGTCAACAATCCCTCTTTATATGTTGTTATGAGAGGCTTAGAGATCTTATAAAAGTGCAGAGAAACTGCACAAAGCTTGCAATGGTAGACTGATGCTTACTGAGACCAATGGGAGCATATCCAAATAGTGTTCCAGGTTCCAACCAAGAAATGTGGGGAAGGCAAACCGCCTTCTGCAGGGGCCACTCCTACTGTAAGCAGCCTCCCTGATGGCCTGGAATATAAAGGACCGATGCTTTCTTTGACTCACATATCTTATTCTCACAGTCTATTGCTGGTTACTCAGTAATCCCAGGTTGCTGAATACTAGACAGACTATAAACATCATTGCAGAAGGGCCTTTCCTGCTGATCAATCATTTACCAGAATCTTCCATGGTTTAAAGATGGAAGTTGAGGCTCAGGGAGTGGAAGCAAGAGCAAAGGAAAACAAGAAAGCAAGTGAGTGGCAGAGTTCAGACTGGAATAGGCATGTCCAGAGTTCCTTTTCGGGTCCCAGGCTGATGTGGGGAGGAAAATTCTTAAGCAGCATTGTTCATTGCTCTCTCCTAGCAGTGTCTAGGTGAAGATGGAATACATACATCCCCATAATGAACACAGTTGCACATGCTTAGGACTGTGGGCCTTATTTCGAATAAGACTGCCTGGGTTTGCATTTCAAATCCACACTTCCCAGGTCTGCTACCTTGGGCTAGTCATCAGATGTCTCAGCTGAGGTTTGCTCAGCTGTAAAGTGGGGGTAATTTTCATACTAATCTTGTAAGGATTTCATAAGGATTAAATGAAATAATTCATATAAAACACTTAGCACAATGCCTAGCAGAAAAAAAAGCTCATTAAATGTCAGTTTCTCTTATTGGTATTTTATTATTTTTTTATTAACAAAGATATAGATCTGGGGCAAGCTGAAAGGAAAGGTAAAGAAGGAGAAACCTAATCTGAATCCACTATAACAGTAGTTAAAAATATAAGCAGTTTCTTATCCTTTCTCTCCATGTTTCCAAAAGTGTGGAATGCAGCTTGTAGCTAAATCACAATAACTAGTAAAGTTTGGAAGCTCCTTTTTTGTAAATTCTCTCTTGACCCTCCC
The DNA here is from genome assembly GCF_007565055.1 of Rhinopithecus roxellana. Lineage (NCBI taxonomy): Eukaryota > Metazoa > Chordata > Mammalia > Primates > Cercopithecidae > Rhinopithecus > Rhinopithecus roxellana. Next base: position 114,784,280 of record NC_044551.1, on the reverse strand, counting down.
AATTAACTGAAAGAGCCCCATGTAAGAGGTAGGGCATTTCTAACAACCCTCCAACACTCACTTGTCTCCCTTTTAAACACAGAAACAGAGGACGCACTCTGATCACTGGCATCTAGTTAAAACGCAATACCCTTGTTTTCTATTTTGAGTTCTGTTATAATGTTTCCTTCAAAAATAAATTTAGGTAAGTGAAAACTTGAAAGGACTCAAATAAAGATATTAAGTAGGTAACAGAACAGACAGAACACATATTTGATAAAAATCCTAACAGTGGCCCTTGGATGACCCATGTTGGAGCACTCACAACAATCTTACAAACTCAGAAATTATCTCTATTTTGTTGATGAGACAAGTAAAGTTAAGCGTTGGGTAAGGCCCAAGGCAACACATTGTTCATACTTAGGACTTCAAATCCATTCCTGAATTGTTTGAATTCAAGCCAAATATTCAGCCTCAGTTTTCCAAATTAGATGGAAAAGAGATTACAAATTTTGGCTAGAAGAGGTAAATGCACTAGTCTTTTTTTCCTTCCCAGACTAGGTGTTACAGAATTTTTACCACAGCAAAGTGAAGAGACAAAAAGAGAGGAGTGACAATGTTCTCTCACCAAAGAGAGATCCAATACCAAAGAGATAAATGGGTAGACAGCACAGCACCAAGAAGACATTATTTTTGTTCTTGCTTGAAGACAATATTAAAGGCAATGTAGTTATATCCACTCCCCAGTCCCTCCCTATGTCCCCTCCCTCATCCACCCCATGCCCACTCCGCACTCCCAGCTAGGTGGCAATTTGCATCAGGACTGAGCAAGTTAGCAGCATGAAGTGGAAATGTTGGCGAGACAAGAAGATGGAGTCTCAGAAGGAAAAGGTTTTTTTACAAGCACATACTTGGGTACCGGTTGAAGAAGTTGGTTTTTATTTCTTTTGCTTTCTAGCTGTTAATGGTGAAGGCTAGAATGGTACATCCCTCTCTAGTTTCAGAGCTGAAGAGTCTTGCAGCCTGGAGAGTCAAGTGGAGAGGATGCACAGTGAAATTCCTTTCTCCCAGACATGGGACACTCTGATTCTAGCATTTATCAACCCCAGTGATTGTCAAGGCCAATCTGGCAGACATGTCTGCAGCACATCATCCTCTTCCCCAGATGTTTCTCTTCTTGACACGGCAGGCTTCCTGGAAGAGGGTGGCCTTCTTAGAGAAGAGGGCAAGGTATAAGTCTCCTCCTTCCTTGCACAAGCTTTAAGTCTTCTCCTTCTGAGTCTTTCATACACATGCTAAATTACGTGGATTCCTAGGCAAGGCTAACAACTGCTCACACAGAACAAGTCTGGCCCTGTCCTGTAAATCACCAATGTTGGCATTTGATGAATCACTCACAGCATCCCAGCCTTAGTCCGAAGTGGTAACAAAGCAATCTTGTGAGGCTCTCCTCTGCAAAGGAGACCAGTTTCTTGACAATGACAAGGAGTACTATTCTTGCAATTGCTGTCTTTTCGCTGGTCCAGGGTGCCTGTGACCTCTATAGACACCAATCATGAGCTGGCCCACAGAAGCACATCTAGAGAGTTAAGAAGAGTCCCGTGATATAGCAAGATCTCATTTTCCTCCCTATGTTATAATATTTGTGTCTCTATTGAATCCAAGTTCCCATTTAATATGGAAGACCTGCCACTGAGAAATAATATTTTACATAAGCAGATATACTTTTTAAGCTCCTGGGAAGAGAAGCATTTCATAAGGAAGAAATCCTACTGTAGTTATGTATATGTGTATGCATGTATGTATTAAGTAGTAGATCCTGTCAACATCGGTGGCATTAAACAAAAGTTTACCAGCTGCCTCAAAGCACTATTATCTGATTCTTATTATCCCTGTTTCAGTCCTTCCCTAAGAAATGCTTTGTTGTTGAGGAGAGACCATTTTCAGAAAGGAGAACTGTGGACTTCCAAATTCACTAATCTTTGCCTTTTCCATGCAAAAGAGAAGAAAGAGAATCCACTCTGAGGAGAGACGGGTATTAATCATCAACACAGGGAAGTCCCATCAGTGTGGTGACCAACATTCCTTAGTTTGCCCAGGACCGTGGAGTTTCCTGGGATGAGAGACTTGAATGTTAAAACCAGAAGGGTGATCACCCTAGTCTCCTCTGTGGTGTCTGACCATCCCTTCTCACCATACCTGGTCATAGAAAGAAGAGAGAGGGCTGGTAAATGGATTTCTACCTTCATGGAAGAAATAAGGGTTAAGGAGGCAGTTGTGGCATCTGACATCAGTTAGGAAGAAGAAGGATCAATAGACCAAGTAGAAGGGCAAAGAGAACTTGTCAGGTTTAAACTCCTGGCACATCTTTATCTTGCTGTTAAACTCCTGGCATGTCCTCAGTCAGAAGCGTGTTACATATGAACCTCAACATCGCTCACATGCCCTGTTACCTTTGTCTCACTAAGGGAGGACCAGTAATAAATCCTTTCAATAGGGTTTTAAAAAATCAGCTAAGCAGCCAAAAGAAAGGCCGCTTTAAAAAATTGCCCTCATACCCTCAAACTGAGTATATAATTTACCTCAAGATGAAGGAAGATGGTGATTGCTTTGACTGAGAAAGAGAAGCATCTGCATAGGTATTTCGAGAGGATGAGATGCTGATAAAGGGTGAAAAAAAGTCAGTTTCCCTCCCAGACTCTGGGTTATAAGGTCATCCTCAATCAACATTCTCTGGAAGGAAGATCCCTTTCCCATTGCCATAGAAATGAAATGAATTCCTAATGACCTCAACATCAATATGCCAATAAGAAAATGTCAACTTTAAACTTACACACATGTGTGCATGCACACACGCACATCAGAAAAACTGGAAAGATGCCTTTTAGTAATGGCTCTGAAGCCAAAACCTAAGTGGAATCTCCAAAACCTATTCCCAAGGAGGAGAAGAAGGAAAATATTCATGGCTATAAGCCAAAAATCTTGACGCTTCACTTGTCACTATGTCAATGCTTCTAGATAGACATCTTGGCATTGATATCAACCTAACTTTATCAGAAGAACCATGAGTAATTCACCCACCAAAGCATGTCCAGAAGAAGATCTCCACAATGGAGAGGAAATTGGAAATGTTCAGTTTATTAAAAAGACTGACAGGCATGGTGACAGATTACTCTCTTCCAGTATTTAAGGGCTCTCAGGGGTAAGTGGGGGCTAACTGCATGGAAGTTGGAGCAGCAATAGGTTTGTGTTCCAAGAAAGAAAAGAAATTCCTTATAATTAGAGCTTCTCCAAAATAAAAGGGCCTGAATTAGGAGGTAGTGAGCTCCTGTCCCTGGAGGTGTATACGCATAGATTGACCAACTTTCAGGGATGCAATAGAAGATGCTATTCCTGCTTTGTGTGGGAGACTGAATCTGACGATGCCTGAAGTTCCTTCACAACTCTAGATCCTCGATGCTCTGGCCTCAGGTCCCCCCTGCCCAACACTGTCCTCCATATACCTCCCCTGGGCTCTCAGCCCCTACTGCCTCGTGCCTCACTGGTGGTGATGAGGATCAGGAGTGATGCCAGGGTGACCTGTTCATGCAAACATGAATGGGAATGAATGGCTAAGTTGTGAGCCATGTCCTCAGTCAGAAGCATGATTCCAGGGATTCTGGGTCATTGTGTATGGGCAATTTCTCAAGTTCCTGATGATATCCACTGTGCAGAACGGTGTACCTAGAAAGGAAGGAAAGAAGGCATGAGAATTCAACAGGCATACTTCAACTGCACCAAAGTCAAGAGCAATCCTTCTACTCTTGACTTCCTTTCTTTGCATACTTCTGAGGATATGGTGAAGTGGGAGTGGGGGTGGGGTGATACTTCATAGAGATAGAAAACCAAACAAACTGCACCCAGATTGCTCATATTAAAAGTGCAGAAACTGTCCTGGAGGAAATGACAGGCCTAGGAGTGCACACGGGGTAAGTGGCAGAGCTGGTACAAGAACCCAGATTTCTTACTGCTAACAAAGCCTGGGGTTCTTGTGTCACTTATCAGAATGAACCCTATGTACCACCTCAGGCTATACCTCAATATGCTTACGTCCTATCTAGGAGATAGTTTTGGGTTCTGACTGCTGACTGAGTTGAATAAACCACTCAGAGCCTGAAATACAATGTAACTGTATTTGTTACTTTGATTCCTTTTGGTGCCATTTGGAACAGTAAATCAATTAGATGAATCAAATAGCAAGTTGACTCTAAGCCTCACGGTGAAATTTACTACTTGACAAGTGTTTATTATTTTTCTGCAGTGTCACACAATAGCACTCAATAACTTAATTGCCTTTAAATGCATCTCAATTGCAGGCGAGTCTCAGCATCAGTTACCCAGATTCCAGCATCTGGCAGCCATTCCTATGAAATTTCTACAGATTTTAGAAGCATGATCACCACTCATTTCTCTGAGGCCAGTGTCAAGCACTTTCAGGTGGACAAACAAACAAATACTGGTCAGCTATTTGGCATCATACGTTAACAAAACAACTTGGTGGTTGCTTCTCACGATTTATATTGATGCTTTGCTTTGAATTACAAAAATTTATTATTGATTTGTATTGACCAGTTGGTTTGTACTAAGCCCTCTCCATAAATTACTTTATTTAATACCCCTAATAGCCCTACGAGATAGTATCATTTTCATTTTACTGGTGAGCAAAATGACGCATAGTCAAGTTTAGTGATGCCCACGGGAATATAGGTCATACATGAAGATACATCCAATCAAACCCACTATAGCTCATGCCAATACCCATGTGCTTCACTGGTTCTCACATAGCCCATGGACTAGGTATAAGTCTAGAAAAGTGGTTCTTCCCCAGGGTCCATTTTGGAAGCGTTTTTGTTTGTCACTGAAGAGGTAGTGCTGCTGGCACCTAGTGGGTAGGGACCGAGGATGCTGATCAATGTTGTACAATACATAGCACAGCCTCCCACAACAAAGAAGTATCTGGCCCAAAATGTCAACAGTGCCAGGACTGAGAAACCCTAATCTAGAATAACTAGTCCCTTTAGCTGGCTAGAAGCAGGTGTTAATTGAAGAGCAGGGCCTCAGTGAAGAACTTGAGTCTGAGCTTTCACAGAACCATCCACCACAGCTGCTGTTGAGAGAGAGCTGAGCCAAGCGGATGTGACATACAGAACCAAAGCATCAGCTACTACTAGCCAGATAGGTCCGTGTTAAGGATAAAATGGGAAAGGAGATAGAAAGGGCCAGATCAGCCACTATTAACTAGGGTGGCCAGGAAAGGTCCCAGTGAGATATGCAAGACCTTAGGGAAGCTAGAGTCCCAGCTAGACACTCAGCCTCCAAACCATGTCTTGCATACTTGGCTTTGCCATTCTGCAAACCAAATATCTGCTTTGTTGGCTGGCCTCTTGTCCAGCTCCATGAACACGGGGTGTCACAGGGCAGAGGAAGCTGGAGAAAGGAAAGGGGCTCACTCCTGTGAGCTTTCTGTCTGCTGTGGTTCCTGTAAACATCATTCCTGGAATGCTTCTTTATCCCAGCAGAGTCAGTGCTTTCCTGGAGCAGCAGCTGAGTCCAGGTTAGTCTTTCTGTCTCTTGCAGAACCAGGCTTACAGCAGTCCCTCAGAGACATCAGGTTCATCTGTTCATCCCTCTTTCTCAGAGGTCTAAGTTTCTGCTCAGTAGGGTCCCTACTCTAAATGTCTAAGTTTTTGTGATTATTTTATCTATTTCCTCATCACTAGAGCTAGTAGTTGCTTCCTGCAATTGCTAACTCCATAATACTTTAGAGCATTCTTTCAGTAGGTAACAACATTTTATGTTAAAAAGTTGTTTAAATACCTAGGCTGTTTCTGTCTCCTGAACGAGCCCTGTGAGATATAGTGAGAAATTGAGGCACGTGCCTATCTGGGAAAGTAACATTCTCAGTAGAGGGAACAGCAGATGCAAACGTACTGAGGTTCAATCCTGCCTGGCATATCTGAAGAACCTCAAGGATGCAGCAGGTTGAGGCAGAAAGAGTAAGGGGAGGAATAAAACAGAGTTGACATCAGCAAGGCAGCCAGGACCAAGGGGGCGGGGGTGGGCTTGAAAATCCCTATAAGGCTCTGGCTTTTACTATATGTGAGGGGTCTGAGCAGACCACCGACATGGTCTGAATGGCCTCTCAGCAGACTCCCTCTGGATGCTCTATTGTGGGTATATGGGATGGAGGTAGGGTGTGAACAGTGAGACCCAATTAGGAGTTTACAGCAATAATCCAGGTGAGAGAAGACAGTGACTTGGTCCAGGAGGTAGCTGTAAAGATGGTGAGGAATGGTCAGACGCTGGATATAGAAATATAACTACCAGTAGCCAATTTCTGTTGTACTTAATTCTGCAAAAGGTTTAGCCTTCACAACTTTTCTCAGACCGTGTCATGTGTGGTTATTTCCCTTGCCTTGTCTCGTCAGCTAGAGGGCTGCGCTACGCAGCATGCTAACAACGACCCTCACTTGAGTCAAGCAAACCTAGCTCCCATCTCAGGCTCTACCACTTGGCAGCTTTGTGACATCTGACAACTTATTTAATCTCTCTATGTGTCACTTTCTATACCTCTGTAACTGAGGGTAATGATACCTACCACACAGCTTTGCTCTGTGGATTAAATAACATAATGTAAGAAAAACATTAACACTGAGTCTACCACAGAGTAGAAGCTCAATATGTTGAAGCTAAAATTATTTTATTTCTTTTTAATCTTAATTTTACTATTTTATTGAGATTTAAAAGGACCACTCACCAACTTTGCGACATTTGGCAAGTTATTTAATCTCTCTATGCCTCACCTTGCTCCTCTGCATTTAACTAAGAGTATGTAATGTTGATGATGATGATGATGATGATGATGATGATAATGATAATGATGACGTACACATAGCCTTAATGGCTTAGAAATATTTTTGTCTTTTATTTCCTTTATGGATGAAACTTAACTGGCCTCAAGATATAGAAGCATCCCTGACTTTGCCTTTCTCTTCTCCCTTATCAGAATCACAAAGCCCTCTTTTGGCAAATATGCATACTAAAGCAACACCAATTGATTTCCCTATCCACGGACTCCTTTTATAATCACAGTAAGTCTGCAGGACAGGCAAGGCAGGTGATAAGACTGGTATTACACAGAGGAGAGAAGTGAGGCTCAGTGCAGCTGAGTAAGTCTCCTGAGTGTCATGATGGGTGAGCGCAGGCCTGGCCAGGACCAAGGCCATGCACCCCTTCCCCACTGCTCTTGCCCCTGAGCAGCATTGCTTAATGACTTACGTATGAGTCTTCAAACAAAGGCTCAGGACCAAACAGCTCTAGGAAATGGGGTTGCACTTCAGTATCTGAGGTGCAGGGATATCCCTGAAGTAGATGTGCAGGCGAAACCCGAATGACAATATTAAGAAATCATAGCTCAATTTATTAAGAAATTAGGATGTGTGCCAGGTACCATTTTTGGTAGTTACATACCTTATTTCATGTATATAATTTACTTTTGACACCTGCTAAGTGGCAGGTGCTCTACTTAGACTGATCTTACCGATTAGAAAACTGAGGCTCAGAGTAGTTTATCTAAGGTTACAATGTGCATGGTGCCCATGCCCTCAACCTCAGAACACACCGCTAAACCTTTGCCCTGTTCTATGGCTAATAGATCACTTTCACTGGCAAGAAATGACACCTTCTCTTCCATTGAGTTCGCATGAAAAAGGTATTCTAGCTGAGAAGACAACCAGACATCTGTGACCACATAAGATGTACTGCCGTGGAATGCAGGCAACCTCTCCAGCAGCCTGGAGACGTTTCACACGTCTCTCCTCATAAGCATCTGTTTCTCATGTGCTAATGAGTCACTTGTCAAGAATAACTAGAAAAGAAGTGTGGGAATGGAGTGGATATTCCGAGTGGAGGTTCCCTTTTTCCAGAGGGCAGTTGAAAGGCAACAGCTCTCTGTGGATATGAGAGTAAGCAGATGGGCACATTTTCCAGTTACAGCTGACCATTGAACGATGCAGGAGTTAGGGTTGCTGATCCTCTGTGCAGTTGAAAAATCTGCATATAAGTTTTGACTTCCCCAAAACTTAAATACTGGTAGTTTACTATTGACTGAAAGCCTTACTGAAAACATAGTCAGTTAATGCACATTTTGTACCTATAATAAAGTAAGCTACAGAAAAGAAAATGTTATTAAGAAAATCATAAAGAAGAGAGCATATATTTACTTTTCGTTATGTGGAAGTGGACCATCATAACAGTCGTCATCCTCAGCATCTTCACATTGAGGAGGCTGTGGAGGAGGAGGATGAAGAGGGGGATTGGTTTTCCTGTCTCAGGGGTGGCAGAGGCAGAAGAAAATCCGTGTGTAAATGGACCCACGTGGTTCAAACCCATGTTGTTCAAGGCTCAACTGTACAACATTTGAGTGGTTCCTCTCACCATGGCACAGTGGCTGATAGACACAGGAAGGAGGAAATGGTCCAAGCTTTGCTTGGCAGGAGTCTAGCAGAGTATAAGTACATCCCAACTGGAGTCTGGCTCATAGAGACATACCCTGGGTTTCAGTATTCCCAAGTCTCCGTGATTCAAGCACATATATTTTTAAGCTGGTATTTTCACTATGGTAATAAATAAATAATAGGAGCAGATTTGGGATCACCTGGTTGGCCACCTTATAAACTTACATTGCCTTGTGAATTCAGAGCTCACAGTTGCGTTCATGTCCACTCTGCTGTTGTTGGCTAACTTCATGCATTGTCTCTAACTGGAGTGTGCAAACCTCCAGCAGTCTGTAGGCCCATTTATGGAGATCTAAACACCCTCAATTTGGGAAATATTGAAATGAAAGAAAGCACAGGGTACTGCAAGCACACTGAATAGCGTTCAAATCCCAAATTATCATCTACTAGCTATGACACACGGTCAAATAAGTTACTCCCACCTCCTTGACACCTTTGTTGTGAAAATGAACATCTATAAATGCCTTAACAGAAGGGCTGGACACACAATGGATGCAGGAATCTTCACTGGTAAGTAAAACAAGATTTAGAAAATGTGAGTTTCCTAGGGTCAAATAAATAAAGAAATGCGGAATAGTTAGGAATACAGATTCTTGAGGCAGAATGCCTTGGTTCAATGGCTCTGCCATTTACTGACTCTGTGAGTTATCACAGATGTTCTGACTTGTTGTAGACATTAAATGAGATAATTCACATATAATGTTTATTAGAATAGTGCCAGCCAAAAAGTATGGCTCTTATCTGATGATTGAGGTAGAAATTGAACTCAGTACAAAATTCCCAATTCAGTGCAGAAATCCTTTCCTTAGTAACTGAACAAACGTTCATTCACTTGTTAATTGATCACAGAGCTAAGGAAACCTTAACCCTGTGATCAATTAAGGTCACTTAGAGCAGCCTGGATTTGGGAACTAGTAGTATAATAATAGTCCCCCTCTGCCTGCCTAGCCTGGCATTATCTGTAAATGGCTTTACAGACAAACAGCTCCAGAAAGAGACAATCATCTGTCAGAGGGGCAAAAGTCTCCCAATTCCATTTGGTGTGAGATCTTACTTGCCTTTTCACAGCTGCTTTGGTGGAAGGACAACTCTAGATGAGTGGGTATACCTGGGCAGTTTCACAGCTAATAAAAAAACACTGCTGGTTCCCAAGCAACAGCAATGCAAGCGGCAACTCCCTTCAAGCTGAGTTACTTCCCCCATTTGCATTAATTTACTCAAACATGACGAGAGCCACGTTAGATTTGGTAATTACCTGAGTCTACAATTCATTCACTGAGCAATTAGCATCGCACTTAGAGCAGCCTGGATGTGGTAATTAGTAGCGTAATAATAGCCCCCTCTGCCTGCCCAGCCTGGTATTATCAGGAAATGATTAGACTTTATTATACATCACCCCAGCCCTCTTCTGCAAGGCAGTGTTCACACAGACTGGGTGAGAAGGGAGGTTTGCAAGATGTATTAATTATTAAAATATGAAGTGCCTTGGTTTAAAGAGATTCAACCCTAAGCTAGTTTCACAAAAGCCAGAGCTCTATTAGCTGGAAACAAAGATTTTACAGTTGGTGTTTTCTCCATGAACACAAATCCTAGGCATTTATTCATCCAGCCAGTTATTTACTTAAAATATTTTTTGATTGCTTACACCAGTCCAGGCACAGTGCCATGCCTTGGAGATACCAGAGTGGAGACACAGTCCCTGTCCTCACGGAGCTAGCTGTGTAGTGTGAGAGACCACAGCCAGCTATAAAGTTATAGCTACCAGTGGTGTCAGGAGTGAGAAGTACTTGGTGATGCTATGAGAGCATGTCAGAGGGGGATGAGATCTCGGTTAGTGTGTCAGGGTTCTGTCACTGAGGAAGAGACAGGAGATGAGAACTGAAAATGGAATAGGGGCTCACCAAGCCAGGGTGGGGAGGATGCAGACAAAGGGACCGGCAAAAGCAAAGGCCCACAGTCCTGGAGGCAGGCCCATGTAGTGAGAGGGGAATGAAGTAGGCATGAGCCTAAGGTGAGGGCACAGAGTCAGCAGGGACCCACCACACTAAAGGACTGTTGTCATCCTCCAAAAAGTAGTAGGATGCCAGCCAAGGTCATGAGCAGAGTAGGTTCCTGAAGACTTTATGTTTTTAAGGAACATTCTGGCTGTGGTGTGTAGAATGGACTGGAGTGAGGTTGGAGTAAAAGTCCAGGGGTAAATTAGGAGGTGTATTAGCTTCCTGTTGCTGCTGCAACAAATTACCACAAACTTGGTGGCTTTGGGTAACACAAATGTATTATCTCACATTTCTGGAGCTTAGAAGTCCCGTATGTTGGTAACAGTGGAGGTACTGAGAAGTAGTTGGATTCAGGATATAGCTTCAAAGTAGAGCTGACAGGATCTGCTGATGCACTGACTGTAGGGACAGCGAGGACATTCCAGACATGGGCATGGAATTGGCATGACTGTAATTGATAGACTGTTAGAGCCTCTGAGTGGACAAGTATATGAGAGATAAAAACTCAAGGGGGGCCAATAACAGGGGACCTCTCACTCTTGTGAGTTTCACCTTCAGGAATTCAACCAGATTTCGCTGTAAATATCTGAGAAGAATCCCCTCATGCTTCTAACAGAGAGGAGGGAAGTAATTATTTTGAAATATTCCAGAGCACTCTGTTCTTAACAAAGTCTGCCTTCAGGAGAAATACTTAGCGAGCCTAACCTATTAGAATTTTATCTAGCCCAGCTGACCTTGGGGGAAGGGAAATATCCAATTTGAGCCCCCTTAAGCCATCTCATGAACCAAAGAGGGTGGCAAACTAAGAAACACGTGTGAAGTTCACAGCCCAGAAGCACAGGCTCTCTAGAAGACAGAGAACTAATCACAGGACTAGAGACCATTCCCCTCCCCCAATACCTTAACACCATGTCGGTAAATAGTGTGCCTGTTTACTAAAGTGCCTTTACCAAAGACATCATGTCTAGCTATCAAGAAAAAATTACAAGGCATAGTTAATAGAGAAAAAAAAAAAAAAAAAAAAAAAAAAAAAAACGACAAAACCACAGTTGGAGAGGCCAGTTTAAGCATCAGAACCAGAATCAGATATGGAAGGGATGTTGGATTATCAGACTGGGAACTTAAAACAACGGTGATTAATATGCTAAGGGTCTAATGGGAAAAATAGGTGACATGCAAGAACAGATGAGTAACATAAGCAATGAAATGGAAATTCTGAGAAAGAACCAAGCAGAAATGCTAAAGGTCAAAAACACTGTCGCAAAAATGAAGACTGCCTTTGATGGACTTATTAGTAGACTAGACATAGTTGAGTAAAGAATCTCTGAGCTTTAGGATATCTCAATAGAAACTGCCAAAACTGAAAAGAAAAAAAAGAAAAAAAGAAATACAGAGCACAGTATCCCAGAACTATGGGACAACTTTTAAAAAGTGCACCACCAAGTATACCAGGAAAAGAAAAAAGAGAGAAAGAAACAGAAGAAAGATTTCACGGAGAATAAATAATCATGGAGAACTTCCCTGCAAATGAATGTCAGATGCCAAACTATAGATCCAGGAAGCTCAGAGAACACCAAGCAGGATAAATGCCAACAACGTTACAACTAGACATTTCATATTCCAACTGAAGAAAATCAAAGATAAAAACTGCTGACAAAAAGCCAGAGTGGAAAAATACTTATAGAGGAGCAAAGATAAAAATTACATCCAACTTCTCAGAAACTGTGCAAGAAAGAAAAGAGTAGAGTGAAATGTTTAAAGTGTTGAGAGAAAAAAAAAAATGGCAACCTGGAATTCCAACCCTGTGAAATGATCCTTCAAAAGTAAAGGAGAAATAAGAACTTTCTGGGACAAATAGAAATTGAGGGAATTTGTTGCCAGTATATCTGCCTTGCAAAAAAAATGTTCACAGACATTATTTAGATGGGAGGAAAATAAATAGGCCAGATTCTCAATTTTACATAGAAAAAGGAAGAGCATCAGAGAAGGAATAAGTGAAGTAAAATAATAGTTTCTATTTTTCTTAGTCTTAATTGCTCAAGTAGATAACAGATCGTTCAAAATAATAATAGCAGTAATGTATTAATTATGTATGCTTTTATGCTCCTCAATGGAGTTACATCCTGATAAACCCATCATAAAGTTGAAAAATTGTTAAGTTCGACCATCATAAGTTGGTGACTATCTGTACCTATGTTTATGTGTAAATGAAATGAATGACAGCAATGAAATAAGGGATGAGAAGAGGAATTATGACTCTTTTGTCATTATAAGGTGTTTGTACTACCAAAAAGTTGTATAGTGTCATTTGAAAGTGGACTTGGATTAATTCTTAAATGTGCTTTGCCAACTCGAGGGCAACCATTAAAAAAAGTAAAAATAGAAGTTAAACTGATATGATAGAAATGATAGAAAATAGAATAATTTAAAATGCTTATTTAAAACCACAAAAGGTAGAAAAAGAGTAGAAGACAGAAATAAGAACAAAGAACTAGGGCAACAAATAGAAGACAAATAATTAATTTAGCTATATTAAGAATCACTTTGAATGATAATGGTCTAAATACACCAAATAAAGGATAGAGATTATCAAAATCAATCAGAAGTAAGACCAAACTATATGCTCTCTACAAGAAACCCACTTTAAATATAAAGACACATATAGATTATGAGTAAATGGATGGAGAAATACATACCAACGTAATATTAATCAAAAGAAAATGAGAGCAGTTATATTAATTTTAAACAGAGTACACTTCAGAGCAAGAAAAGTTACCAGAGATAAAGAGAGGCATTACGTAATAAAAAAGGGGTCAGTTCTCCAAGAAGACACAATAATCCTTAACACTGCATACACATAAGGACACCAAAATACACGGGGCAAAAGCTAAGAAGTGCAAGGAGAAATAGATAAATTCACGATTATGGCTGCAGACTTCAACGCTTCTCTATCATAAATGAACAGATCCAGAAGGCAGAAAATTAGTTAAAGGCATAATTTAACTCAACAGTACTACAAATCAATAAAATTCATATCAATAAACTACTTTACCCAACAATGGCAGGTAGACATTCTTCTCAAGTTCATATGGAACATGCACCAAGATATTCCACGTTCTACATAAAACTTACCTTAACAAATGTAAAAGAATAGAAATTACACAATGTCTACTCTCAGGCCACAGTGGAATTAAAGTAGAAATCAATAACAGAAAGATAGGTGGAAAAGTCTGAAATACTTGGAGATTCAGCAACACAGTTCTAAATAACATATGGATCAAAAAAGAAATCTCAAAATAAGTTATAAAATACTTTGGACTAAATGAAGAAAGATCTAAAATCAGTGATTTAAGTTTCTACTTTAGGAAGCTAGAAAAAGAAGAGGAAACTAAATTCCAAGTAAGTAGAATGAAATAATAAAAATTAGGGGAGAATTCAGTGAAATTGAAAATAAGAAATTCGTTGAGAAAATCAATAAAACCAAAAGCTAGTTCTTCGAAAACAACAATAAAATTGATACATCTCTAGCCAGTCTAAACAAAAATAGAGAGAGAGAAAGAACAAAAATTATTAATATAAGAAATGAAAGAAGTGACATTGCTGTAGACACCATGGGCATTAAAGGGATAGTCAAGAATAATCAAGTACTACAAAATACTCTATGCCTACAAATTTGATAACCTTGATGAAACTGACAAATTCCTTGAAAGACACATTCTGCCAATACTCACACAAGAAGAAATAGACAATATGAATAAGCTTATACATATATTAAAGAAATTGAATAAAAATGAATAACCTTTCAAAACAGAAAGTACTAGACTGAGATGAGTTCACTGGTGAATTCTTCCAAACATAGAAGGAAGAAATTATACCAATTCTCTACAATCTGTTTCAGAAGATACAAGCAGAGAGAATACTTTCTGACTCATTCTATGAGCATTATCCTGTACCAAAACCAAAGACATTACAATAAAACAAAAAACCCTATAAATCAATACCTCTTGTGAACATAGATGCAAAAATCATCAACAAAATATTAGCAAATCAAGTCTAACAATGTATGCACAAAATTGTCCACCCAACTAAGTGGGATTTATCTCAGATATGTAGGGCAAATACAACTTTTGAAAATCAATTAATGTTATCCATCATAGCAACAGGCTAAAAAAGAAAAATCACGATTATATTAATACATGCATAAAAAGCATTTGACAAAGTATAACATCAATTCATGATTTAAAAAGCTCTTGGTAAACTAAGACTAGAGGAGAACTTTATTAATTTGATACAGAAAATCTACACAAAACCCACAGCTAAAACCATGCTGAATGGAGAGAAACTCAAAGATTTCCCCTAAGATCAGGAATAAATCAAGGATGTCCGTTGTCACCACTGCTTTGCTTTGCTCTTTCTTTCTTTCTTTCTTTCTTTCTTTCTTTCTTTCTTTCTTTCTTTCTTTCTTTCTTTCTTTCTTTCTTTCTTTCTTTCTTTTTTTTTTTTTTTTTTTTTTTGATGGAATCTCACTCAGTTGTCCAGGCTGGAGTGCAGTGGAACAATCTTGGCTCACTGCAACCTCCATTTCCCAGGTTCAAGCGATTATCTTGCCTCAGCCTCCCAAATAGCTGGGACTACAGGCATGCACCACCACGTCCAGCTATTTTTTTTTTTTTTTTTTTTTTGTATTTTTAGTAGAGACGGGGTTTCACCATGTTGTTCAGGATGGTGTCCATCTCCTGACCTCATGATCCACCCATCTCGACCTCCCAAAGTGATGGGATTATAGGCATGAGCCACCGCACCTGGCCTGCTTTTCAAGCTTATACTGGAATGTTGTAAAATTATAAAATATGTACAAGATTTATATGAAGAAAACTACAAAACTCTGATGAAAAATATCGAATATGAACATAAATGGAGCTATATTCCATGCTTATGAATAGAAAGGCTGAATATTGTCAAGATGTCAAGGCTTATAATTGATTTATAGATTTAATGCATTTCCAATAAAAATCTCAGTGAGGTGTTTGTTGTTGTTGTTGTTGTTGTTTGACCAGAACAACTGATTTTAAAGTTTATATGAAGAGACAAAGACCCAGAACAGCCAACACAATATTGAAGGAGGAGAATAAAGTCAGAGGACTGATATTAGCCAACTTCAAGACTTAATATAAAACTACAGTAAGAGAGGCAGTATAGTTTGGCCAAAGAATAGACAAAAAGATCAGTGAAACAGTATAGAGACCCCAGAAATAGACCAAGGTAAATATAGTCAACTTATCTTTGACAAAGAAGCACAGGCAATACAAGGGAGAAAAGATAGTCTTGTCGACAAATGGTGGTAGAACAACTGGACATTGACTTGCAAAAAAAAACCAAAAAACAAAAAGCAAATAAATAAAAAGAATCTAGCACAGACCTTATATCCTGCAGAAAAATTAACTCAAAATGCATCATAAATCTAAATATAAAATAAAAACCATGACAATTCTAGAAGATAGCATAGGAAAAAATCTAGATGACTGTTGGTTTGGTGACAACTTTTTAGACATAACACCAAATGTACAATTCATGAAAGAAATAATTGATGAGGTGGACTTTATTAATATTAAAAATTTTGCCCTTTGAAAGACATGGTTAAGAGAATGACAAAGCAAGAAAATATTTGTAAAAGACATACTTGATAAAGGACTATTATCCAAAATATACAAAGAACTCTTAAAATTCTGTAATGACAAAATGAACAACCTAATTTTAAAAATGGACCAAAGACCTTAACAGACACCTCACCAAAGAAGATATTTAAGATAGCAAATAAGCAAATGAAAAGATGCTGCACATATATCATCAGGGAATTGCAGATGGAGATGACACACCACTATACACCTATAAAAATAACCAAAATTCATCATACTGATAGCATCAAATGCTAGGAAGAATGAAGAGCAACAGTAATTCATACACAATTGGTTGGAATGCAAAATGGTTTAGCCACTTTGGAACACAATTTGTCTGTTTTTTTTTTGCAAAACTAAATATATTGTTATCATACAATCCAGCAATTGAGCTCCTTGGTATTTACTCCAAGGAGTTGAAAATGTTGATACAAAAACCTGCACACATGTATACAGGAGCTTTATTCATAATTGCTAAAACTGGAAAGCAACCAAGACATTTTTCAGTAGGTGAATGGATAAATTGTAGTGCTTCTGACAACAGAATATTATACCACGCCAAATTGAAATGAGCTATCAAACCGTGAACAGACAGGGAAGAATCTTCAATGCATATACTAAGTGAAAAAAGCCAATCTGAAAAGTCTATGCACTGTATTATTTCAATAATATGACATTCTGGAAAAGGTAAAACTATGGAGAAAACAAAAAGATCAACGGTTGCCAGAGGTTGGGGTGGGGGAGGAGGAAGAAGAGATAAACAGGCAGAGCACAGAGGATTTTTAGGGCAACGAAATTATTCTGTAACATACCACAGTGGTAGATATGTGTCATTACGTGTTTGTCTGAGCCCACAGAATGCACAATGCTAAGAAGGAACTCTAATGTAAAATATGGACTCAGGATGATAATGATGTGTCAATGTAGGTTCATCAGTTTAACTAATTTACCACTCTGGAGGAGGATATTGACAATGAGGGAGGCTGTGCCTAGGTAGGGTAAGGAGGCATATAGGAAATCTCTGTACCTTCCCCTCAATTATGCTGTGAACCTTAAACTGCTCTAAAAAGTAGTTTCTTTAAAAAACTTTTTTAAAAAGTACCTTATTTAGTCACGATCAATTGTTTAAGAAGTATGAAGGAGGCCGGGCGCGGTGGCTCAAGCCTGTAATCCCAGCACTTTGGGAGGCCGAGACGGGCGGATCACGAGGTCAGGAGATCGAGACCATCCTGGCTAACACGGTGAAACCCCGTCTCTACTAAAAATACAAAAACTAGCCGGGCGAGGTGGCGGGCGCCTGTAGTCCCAGCTACTCGGGAGGCTGAGGCAGGAGAATGGCGTAAACCCGGGAGGCGGAGCTTGCAGTGAGCTGAGATCTGGCCATTGCACTCCAGTCCGGGCGACAGAGCGAGACTCCGCCTCAAAAAAAAAAAAAAAAAAAAAAAAAAAAAGAAGTATGAAGGAGTCTACCACTTACAGCCAAGGAGATAAAGAAATGAACTGGAGCACTGGGGGTAATCCAGATGAGAGGACTTCTAAGAATCACAGTTATACTGGGTGATTTCAGCTCCATTGCAGTGCTCATCTCCCACAGGGCTTGTGAAGGCCATGCTCCCAGAACAGGGAAGAAGCCAAACACATCATTAAAAAATGTAAAAATAGAAAATTAAATAAACCACCGAAACAATATTAATATGGGCTTGGCAGGTCTGTGCCAACAATTGTGCAGTCTTAACTTTGTCCTGTGAGGACAGAAATGTAAACAGACACTTAAGGATATTTTGTATAAAGAAATAAATAGGCAGACACAGACAGACTCACAACAGACAGTGACAGACTTACAGAGCACTTTCAGATTTAGACAGGAACTGGTCTATTGCAGAAGAGCAGGAAGAAGCTGGAGACAGGGGAACAGCCACTTTTAGTTGAAACAGAAAACAGCCACAGATGAAGGAGAGCCAAGCAGAATTTGGGAAAGAAAAAAGAAGAAGAAAAAAAAAAACATAGAGATTAGTAGACACGTGATCTCAGCCTAAATGAACTTGCCAATATTCCTAAAGTGCTTTTAGAGGAGGATAAGTAGGGGAGCATAATTATTGTACAACATGGTTATGCCACACTGTATGTCTAAAGAGCACACTTAAGTTAGTGTTTCATTTGAGTCTTGCAACAACTTGGGATGTTCACAGGACACATTACTACCTTAATTTATCAAGTAAGGGAACTCAGCCTCCTCTTTCCTCCTGTAGCTAATCTCCATGATACGTCTGTGTTGAAGGATCTTTGAAAATATAGTTGAATATATGTGTCCACTTCCTCCGTATAGTCATCTCTGACCATCTCAATGTGATACTCCCTTTCCTTCTTTTAAACAAACAGCACTTTCTGCGTCTGCAATTCATTTAACAATATAAACCTCTGTGGCTTGTTACATGCAACTGCAAGGGAATTGAAATAGCACATTTTCAGATAAATTACAAACCTTTTGGGGAAAGGAGCCATGACTTACTCATTCAGCACAGTTAGGTATTTCACTGACCATTAATTGAGCACTGGTGGCGGAGACTTAAATGTCCAGTATTCTGATCCCAACTCCATTACTAAGTAGCCTTGCAACCTCAGACCTCCCTACAGTTCAATTTCCACATCTACACATAAAGACAATACCAGTACCCTCTGTCAGCAAGTTATGGTGAATAGTAAATGAAGTAAGGCATGCTCATATCATGTATAAATAATGCCTGGCATAACATTTATAAATATCAGCTAGCATCATTTTAATGCAACTTTAAGTTAAATACATGATTAAGTGGTCATTTAGACCTCCAGTTTTTTTCTTCCTTCAACTTGATTTGTCTTGTATTTCATTAGCCTGATGATATGCCTCGGTATCCTGAACTAACAAAGCTCTCTTAGTGCTACCATCTGAAAACTATGTCTATTTTATGAAAATTTCCAATTTCAGTAATTCATATGCCAGTGTGAAAACTTAAGAAAGAAACTCAAAAACTTTCAATGGGTTCTAAGTAATCATTTGAAAATTTAAGTATCTGGGTATCTGCATGTCATGCTTCTCTGAAAATTAAACTTCAAGGCAGTAAGGATCCATTCACTCAAATCCCAGCAGGATTGTCGCATTTTAGTGCACAACGGGTAGCCAAAACCACTCCTTCACTCTTGATCTCCTACAATTAAGCAGTGTTGAATGTTCCTGCGTGGGGCTACAATTACACATGAGATAATATTATAAATTATTACAAATCACCAATATTTGGCATATATATGTTGTTTTATTAGACCTTAATAATTATTTGATTATGATCCTAACAACTTTTACATGCCTATTTAATATTTCTTTCTAAATTCAGATAACAATGGTGGGTTTTTTTTTTTTTTTTTTTTTTTTTTTTTTTGGCGGAGTCTTGCTCTGTCGCCCAGGCTGGAGTGCAGTGGCCGGATCTCAGCTCACTGCAAGCTCCGCCTCCCGGATTTACGCCATTCTCCTGCCTCAGCCTCCCGAGTAGCTGGGACTACAGGCGCCCGCCACCTCGCCCGGCTAGTTTTTGTATTTTTAGTAGAGACGATGTTTCACCGTGTTAGCCAGGATGGTCTCGATCTCCTGACCTCGTGATCCGCCCGTCTCGGCCTCCCAAAGTGCTGGGATTACAGGCTTGAGCCACCGCGCCTGGCGTTTTTTTTTTTTTTTTTTTGGATATAACCCTTAAGGAGTTAAATGACTGAACTTTTGAGTGTGCACCTTATAGATAATATAAACATGTCTGAAATTACTGAGCAAATTCTGGCAAAAAAAAAAAAAAAAAATCACAGCCCTTTCCTTGTGAAAATTTCAGAAGAGGATATAATGCATATGAACACTTGTTTGCATCACAACATGCTTAAAAATGATAAATGTGATTAATGTCACACAATAATGTTAAGATGAAATCTAAGGTATTACTATAAAACAAAACTTCAGATTTTCAGAAGCGATATAATTTGTATAACATGCCTTATCCACAGTTCCCTATTCATGTCAACCTTGCTGAATTAACAGCATAGTTTTCCTGAGACCTCTGGCTGTTTGTATTTTTCGTTGGCTGGAATGACCATGTAAAACCACACCAACGTTAACCTATGTTTTTACATACAGAGATTGTCACTTACATTAGTATTGCAAACCATAATTGTATAAAGCCCTTGGACATCCATTATTCTGTTTTCTACTCACCACAAACCCTTGAGGTTGGTATGGTGAAAAGGAATGTTACACATTTCCCCCAACCCCCACTTCCCAGACAATGTAGAAAACTTTAAATGACCATGACACAGCCTATGCTAGAAGGTCAATCTTTCCATTCTTAAGTTTGGATATGTTTGATACAGGCAGGGCCTTAGCCTGTCAGCCTGGGATAGAGCTGAGGTAGGTCACAGGCCTAGGAAGCAGCACAGATGGCTGTTGTGTTAGCTGTGGTGTGAATGGTGATGTGACAGGCGAGGGATTGGTTGGTGGCTAGCCAACTGCCTGGCAGCAGGTGTTAGGAAACCTCAAAGCTAAGAAGACAGGGCTTATGTAGCCAACAAAGAGAAGAGGTCAGTAGAGACATGGGATCCCAGAACATTGGCTCAAAGTGTTTCGAACACCTGGATAGCTCCCAGACCTTCTTTGAGTTTCTAAGAATCCCAGCTTTCCTTATTACTTCTGTCTCCTTTACTCTCACAGGAACTCTTGGCTACTTAACATGGTCTTATCTACAAATATTAACTTATAAGACCTTACACTTGTTTGCCTTTGCCTTAGAAGAAAGAACTAAATCTACCCACCATAGGGATCCATAAGGGTGTCTTTCTAGGAGGGGAGGTCTTCTTGTCCTCTTCCTCAGACTGAGAGTTCTGTGTCGCAACAGTTGGGGAACAAGTCTCAGAACTGCTTCTAAGCACAGCTTACTTCCATCATTGGAAACAGATGCCATTTGCTTATCCTAGCATGGCAAAACCCTGTCTACAAAGTGTATTTTATGTATTCTGCCCTATACGTCGAGCACAATGCTGAAGATTATTGATATGGCTTGGCTGTGTCCTCTCCCAAATCTCATCTTGAATTGTAGTTCCCATAATCCCCATGTGTGGTGGGAGGGACCCAGTGGAAGGTAATTGAATCCATAGAGGCTGTTACCCCATGCTGCTTTTCTCATGATAATGTGTGAGTTCTCATGAGATCTGATGGTTTTATAAGAGACACTTTCCCCTTTTGCTAGGGACGTCTGCTTGCTCCCACCATGTGAAAAAGCATGTATTTACTTTCCATTCCGCCATGATTGTAAGTTTCCTGAGGCCTCCCCAGCACTGCAGAACTGTGAGTCAATTAAACCTCTTCCCTTTATAAATTACCCAGTGCTGGGTATGTCTTCATTAGCAGTGTGAAATGGATGAATACACTTCTTAAACATAATTTTTATTATTTTTGCAGCAACAATACCAGGAAACACAAATTTACATACTGCTCCACAGTAAAGTCTATTTGAATCTCCCGACTTAAAAAAAAATCTGAGCTAAAGCTGGTTTAAGTACTATAGAAACAACAGGGTGATATGAAGATAAGATGACTCCTTTTATAAACTAACTGCAAAACGTTAGCTTTTTTTATAGTCATCAACACACTCTAATGCTGTACCACTGTGATCTTAACTTTGTTTAAACATCAATCCTTGTGCACACTTTGCTTAAATGAGTCTTGCCATAGCCTATGGCCTACACCAAATAATAAAATGGTTCTGATCTGACTACACAAGATCTGCTGTCAAAAATGTCCTGCCTCCTCACCTGAATATTTTCCCAGTCCAAATACCTCTGCTTGTCGTAGTGGCAAGCTGAGTCCTGGCACATTCTGAAGCCAGCTCTGCCCTGGGTAGGAACCATCAGAAGGCTGCTGGCTGCTGCCAATGTATCTCTCTCTGCAGCATAAACAATAAGTTCCTACACGGGGGTTGTGTTTGTTTGGTCAGGGCTTTATCCATTAGGCTTGGTCATCAGCAGTTGGCTGGTTACAAATGCAGTCCTGAGACCAAATGGCTGGAATCCAATTATCTCAGCTTCCTGTCTGCATAACCACGCCAGGGAGGAACATAGTCATGTTTGCCTGCCTTGTCAGGCTCCTAAGATGCAAAGTATATCATTTGGAGAAAACTAACAAACAACAGATCCTCAGATATTTTGATGGAGAGGCAGCATGGTGTGGAAAGAGGACACATTGGTCCAGAATGCAAAATCTCTGGCGCTAGTCCACATTCCGCCTCTTCCTGGCTCAGTATCTAACTCTTCATTTCTCCAAGCTTCATTTTCTCATGTATCAGAGGGAAATCATAACAGCAACCACAGGATGGTTGAGAGCTTCTAGTGAGATGATGTATTTAAAAGAACTTTGAAAATTATAATAATGATAATGGTGATGGTGATGGTGATGATAATATCAATGATAGCTGACAGTTATTGAGAGCCTATTGTGAGAAGGGCACTGTCCTATTTGTTTGATGTGCACTATCTTATTTAATATTCACAAGTATCTTTTGAAGAACTGATGACAATGGTAATGATGATATTAATAAGGATAGCTAACATTTCTTAAATATTTGCTATATATAAGCCTCCATTCTCAGCATTTTAAGCATATTAACATATGCAGCTTCCCATCATGTAAAATAAGTACTATTATCATCTCTACTTGACATATGAGGAAAATTAGATACAGAAGTTGGGCAATTTGCTCAAGATCATACTGATGGTAAGAGGCCATAAGGATTCAAATGCAGGCATTCTGACTATAGAATAGGAGTTGCCAACTTTTCGAGAGTTGGCAAACTTTTTCTATGAAGGGCTAGATGTAAGTATTTTTAGGCCTTGAAGCCACATGCAGTCTCTGTTGCATACTCCTTTTTGCTTTCCTTTTCTTTTTTTCCTGTTTGATTGTTGTTTGTTTTTATACCCCTTTACAAATGCAAAAAAACATTTTTAGCTCAAGGATCACACAAAAAACACTCATAAGGCTGAACTTGGCCCACAGAGCTGTAGTTTGCTAACTCTTGCTCTAGAAATAATTTCTTTTTTTGAGATGGAGTCTCGCGCTGTTGGCCAGGCTAGAGTGCAGTGGCACAATCTGTGCTCACTGCAACATCCACCTCCCAGATTCAAGTGATTTTCCTGCCTCAGCCTCCCAAGTAGCTGGGATTACAGGCACCCACCACCATGCCCAGCTAATTTTTGTATTTTTAGTAGAGATGGGGTTTTACTATGTTGACGAGGCTGGTCTTGAACTCCTGACCTCAAATGATCTGCTCACCTCAGCATCCCAAACTACTGGGATTACAGGCATGAGACACTGTGGGCCCAGCCTCTAAAAGTAATTTCTATTTTACAGGTAAGAAAACTAAAGATCAAAAGCTTCAGGTATTTAACTAAGGCCATTCAATAAGTGCTGAAATCAGGATCTGAATCCAGTTTTGTTTACTTTCAAAAACTGTGTCAACCTACACTATACTGTCTCCGTGTATGCTGTTAAAATGTAGGATATGGTTACTGAGTTAGGGATACTGTATTTTCTCCAGTCAATTTTCAAATTGAATATACTTTCTCCTCTAGGAACAGACTTGGGGACCAGATAGCAGGCTGAGAGTTAGCCAATCCCATGCCTAGTACAATGCCTGACACACAACAGGCATATAATAAGTAACTCCCTGTTGAGTGAAATAATTCTGATTTCTGATTGAATTCAGTCATTCCTTAATATCTCAGCCATTTGCCCAGACTGTTCTGTATTTTGCACTTGAATCTTGTCTTCCTTGTAGAGGAGGGCAATAATAATATATTCCTTAATCCAATTTCTCGGGAACCTGGAACAATTTATGAGATAATTTCCATAGACTATTTGGAGGAAAGAAAGATGTTATATGTAGAAATATTATTTTTACAATGAGTCATTGTGCTCACAAAAATGGCACTAGAAGACTGTACTTATGACTTCTAAATAAATACATCACTAACCACAGACAGGAAAATAGGGAGAACCTAGTGACTTCATTATAAATCACTTTTGTTTTATCCACCAATACAGTTTCACATTAAAGCAGGGATTTTAATTTTTATTTAACCTTGGGTTTTTACTTCAGGGAATAAATGAACTTCTTAGAAATGTGGCAAAAATTGTGTGCATATGTCCAGATTTTCAGGGAAAAGATCATAGATTTCATTAGGCTCTCAAAAGGATTTATTCTGCCTTAAATGTTAGCACTACAGTAGAATTATTTCAGTGCAGTTTACTTTCGAAGGGAAAAAGGGAAACGTGAAAGTTGCTGGTGTGTGGTGATCAGTACTAGGTTTTCCAGATGTCCTTGTCCGTGTGATGCTTTCTTATACTCTCAAGATACTCACATAGGATCCCACTCATCAGTTTCCCACTGGCATAGGTGTCTGGGTCTGCAAACCCGTCTGGAAGATTAATCACAGTCCAGGCTGGCCACAGTGATCAGCACTCAGAGAACCCAATGGGGTATATGCAGCCACAGAAGGTGGCAATACAGAGTCTCTTCCATTTTATCTGCAGCCCCAAGATCAGGCCCATGGGGACTTCCATAACAAGCCCTGAGTCTATTATTTTGCATTACTAGCACTTAGCACAATTCCTGGCACACAGTGGATGTCTCCTTAAAGTTTGTTTAAATGAAAACAAGCGAAATGTTGAAATTGGTAGCATTTTTTCCTTACATTCCTGAGACGGTTAATAAGGTTGTTTCATTTCTTTTATCTCCTGAGATACTCTATCTATATGGACCCACGTGTCTTTGTCAATTAGAGAATGACTTTTACCTTGTCCTGTTCTTTGCTGGTGGTGCTGGTGATGTTGGTGTTGGTATTGTTGGTTAGTTTTATGTGGAGATAGCTAATTTGGATGCTTCTCTTTTGTATGTAGGGCTGAGAACAGCCATGGAGATTATGGTTGTTGCCCCAGGGAACCACGTCCTGTGGGAAAATGTATTAAACAGATCAGGGTGGGCTCCATTAGGTTTCATAGACAAGGTAGTCAATGAACTTGGCCTTGGTTTTAACTGGTAGGCGATGGAAGAAAAGCATGGTTAGTGGGCTGCAGCAGAGCAGGGAAAAGTTGCACACAACCTGAGAGCTGAAATACGAAGTACTCTGAATTGGACACTGTGTTGTAGGAGTGAATGACATATTGATGAGCAACTGGCATTACTACTTAAAGTTTTGGAGTAGAGTTGCTGAATATAGAAAATTTTAGGAGGGTATAACTTTATTTTTTCTTTCTGTATTTATTGTTGTGTGTGTATGTGTGATTTTAAAAACATCAACCTGATGGTATGTCCAGATGTAGAGGGAAAAGAGGGAGAATATAGCCATGGTTGTCCTCGTATGAAGTGATGAGCAGTGAAAGACCAGATAAGTTGTATCAAAGTAAGAGAGTTTGAAGAATAAATGTAAGAGACTTGGAAGGTACGAAAATAAAAAATGACTTCTCACCTGGAATATTAGACAATCAGTAATAATAATAGTAATATCTTGAATTTGTTGCCCAGTCTTACATATTTTAGAATATGGTATCTTAATGAACCTCACTGGTCTTACTACTTTTTGCCTAGCTTTCTGGTTTTTGTGACTACATATTTCTCACCTATTAACATAATCACCATTGGTGTTTGTTCAGTGGTCATTGAACAAAATTGATTTATGTATCACTCCTCTAACAACACAAAAACACTTGTCAAGTGATTGAATAAAATTTGGTGAGGTAGTCTAGGGCATCTGTTTCATGAGAAAGCTGAGACCCAGAAGGGTAAATGGCTTGCCAGAATTTACCTAGCTAATGAATGTCAAAATGCAAGGTGGAATCAGAATCCATGTCTTTTTTTTTTTTTTTTCCATTATTCAGGCTACCACAGTAAAACCATCTGCTGCAATAGGAAGGTCTGAATAGCAAAGAAATGCCAGGAAATTAGAGAATAAATAGAGAATGCTCTCCACCGAGAAGGCTACTATTAGATGAGACAGAATTCAAGAATGATTTTGGCCTTTTAGTCTTACAACTTCAATGTTTCCAGATGGCTCTGTGCTGAGGAGAGGAGATGCAATAATAAGGGTGACCCTGATAAGAGTACCCTTTCCTAGTTCCTTCCACTGACTCACATCCCTTGACCAACTGCCCACTCTCAAGCTGGCTGGGACAAGAGGTCCCACCAGAAATGGTGCCTCTGCTCAGCCAGCCAAGGTCTTTTCACTTGAAATTACAGAACCCTGACTTGGGTTCTCTTTCACAAAGCCTTAGTAGCTGATGACTCATGATCTTCCCAGCAGCAAGTTCCCAAGGATGATAAAAAGAGATTGCTACAAGGCTTTGGAGAAAGAGTGTGGGGTGGGGTTGGGGGTTGCTGATCTTTATCCTGGCCAAGAATTTCATCATTAAGCAGTGACATATGGGTCCCTATTTGTACCCTATTGACAGGAAGACCATATACTGATGATTGCCATGCTAATTCAGGGGACCAAGGCCAGAATGAAATGACGTAACCCCCTAATGGCATTCAATATGGAGAAAAACTAAATTGAAATTAAATTATCTGATCTCAACCAAGTTTTTAAAAGTACAGATAATGTCTGCCCTTTCATTCAGGACTCCAGACCAATTTAAATGACTATTCATCCAGGCTATTAGGCTACCCTCACATATTATAAAATATCTTCTAATTTCAGAGGGAGTGTCTCTTTGATGTTTGGTGGCATTACTTCTGTCTCTCACCTTCTAGGCAGCCAGAAAAATAGAGCATGGATTCTCAACATAGACAGATCTAGGTTTGTAGCCTGGCTCTGCTCATTATAACTTGTATGACCTTTGGTTAGAAACTTAGTCTAGGTGGGTGGATTACCTGAGGTCAGGAGTTCAAGACCAGCCTGGGCAACATGGTGAAACCCCATCTCTATCAAAACACAAAAAATTAGCCGGGCATGGTGGCACGTGCCTGTAATCCCAGCTACTCAGGAGGCTGAGGCAGAAGATTTGCTAGAATCCAGGAGGCGGAGGTTGCAGTGAGCCAAGATGGCACCACTGCACTCCAGCCTGGACGACAGAGTGAGACTCCTTCTCCAAAAAAAAAAAAAAAAAAAAAAAAAAAAAAAAAAAAAAAAAAAAAGTAGTCTCCTTAAGCCTCATTTTACTTATCCATAAAATGGGCATTATATACAATAATAATAAAAACAATAATAGAAACTACCAATTATCTCCCTGGCAGTGTGTTAATTGCTATTGCTATCATAATTTTATTTAAATTATACAAACCTCATGAGTTAGGTAGTGTTAATACCTCTATTTTTACCAATACAGAAACTGAAGCTCAAAGAAACTAATTAAGGTGTCCAACGAAACAAATTTGGCAAATTGGGAAACAGGGATTCAATCCAGTCAAAACTTTTTATGAGAATTAAATGTTACCAAATATGTAAAGTGTTTAGGTAGTCCTGACTATCTTATATTCTCAATAAAGTTGCATCCTTTTACTGTCTTAGAAGGTAAAATGAGACTCTTGCTTGCGAGACACATTAATTGGAGAGGATTAAGAGACATATTAGGAACGTCATAATAAGACACTGAATGACAAGTACATATCATTTTCCATGCGTGCAGATTATGTTTCTTCTCTGACTCCACAGCCAAATCCCTTACTATCTCCATCTTCTCCTGAATAGCCTTCTTAACCTTTCCCTTCTTAGATTAGACAACTGGCAGAGAAACAATCACTGCCTGCCACTTCCACCACTTCCCTGCTCCTGGTTTCTCAACACCCTTTCCATATGACTCCACATACTGCTTCTGAATTTCAAATGTCATGAAATTCAGAGTAATAATAGTAACAGCTACACTTCAGTGAAAACTTACTGTATGCCAGAGACTGTGTGCCACTATTTATATGCTTTAACCCACTGACACCTCATCACACTGGATGGGGAATGTGCTATCATTATCCCCTTGCAAAGACGAAACTGAGGCTCAAAGAGTTGAGGAACTTGCTTGTGTCACACATTCAGTAACTGGTAGACTCTAAATCTCAACTTATGTCCATCTAATGTCAAAGCCCAAGCTCCTAACCAAAGACAGTTTCTCAATTTACAAATGGTAAAACTTCAGGCAGAAAGGTGCAGAGACATGCCCAGTCACACAGCAAATAAGAAAGGATGCTGCTGAAAAATCTGACATTTTCTGACATCTTTCGTATATGCTTTGTTACACTCTAGCCTGAATAACTCTCACTGGGTCCATTCTACATCTATGGCTCAGTTCATGCTTCATTTGCTCTATGTTGTCTCAATAAATGCCATTATTGGTGAAATGGAGGCCAATGTCCTCTAGGATTACACAATATCAAGTAACCTACAAAACTTCAGTCTGCTTCATCACAGCATTCTATAAATACAAAACTTTAAGCTTAAGTCCTTTTTCAATAGACAGGACCAAAAGAGAAAATAAACTTGCCATAACTCAGGGATATAACGGTATTTTAAAACTCTAATCTTTCTGCCACTTGCAAAAGGTATGATAAACATCTTGATTTTATTCAAAACTGTCACTGAAAGAGTTTTCTCTTATCAGAAGGCTGCAGCTTTTACAGTGGGTAGAGTACTAATGGCAGAGCAGCACTGAGATTTGGGACTGAAGGGGCAAAGCGGACTGGTACAGTGGAGATGCCGTAACAATGAAAAGCTTCACACTCTTCCAAACAAATACATCCAATGAATTCATTTGATAACTTCAGTGCGCAAAAACCTGTGTTGGGCACTAGGAAAGAGAAAGATGAGCAATAAGAATTGGCCACAGTCCTCAAAGAGCTCAAAATCTGGTAGGAGAGATCAAAAAGAACATCAGTAATGAAGCACACTGAAAACGTATCGAAATGTCACAGGAGAAGAACAAATAAAGTGTTTGGGGGTTGGAATAGGTCAAAAACCTCATGCAGTCCTGGAGGCTGGAAAAGACTTCGGGTAGGAGGTGGTATTTGAAATACACCATGTAAGAGGTGCCAGGGGAAGCATGCCCAGTGGAAAGAACAGCAGGAGTAGTAGCTGAATGTGCAAATCCAAAGAGTTGAGCATATTGTTTGCTTTGCAGGAATGAGGGGAATAGTTGGAAGAAAAACTCTGACAGTGGACTTAGAGAAAGTATTGGTAGGCCATGAGGAGTCCTTGAGGGGTTTTGATTGGGGAAATGGCATGCTGAAAGTTACGCTTTAGAGCCTAATTCCCCAGTGCAGATGAAAGATAATGTCAGTTGTAGAAAGGATGATGTCAGTAAGGATAGAGATAAGGAAATGCATGAGAAAGTCTACGATTACATAGCCAGATTGATTTCCACTCATTTCTGATAAAATAATTTTTATCAAGAATCACTTTCTGGCTGGCCAATAATTGGCTTTTCCTTCCAATTAGATGCCATTTGGAACTAGCTAACTTGAAATCAATGAAGACCTACTGCATAAATGCATCTTTGTTTTGCAGATAGCCAAAACTCCACGGAGAAACAAAGAGGCAAAAGGGAATAGTGCACAAGAAGAGAATCCATCCATTTCAAGAATTGTTCTTGCTGCTAACAAGAACAGGCCTCAGGTGGATCAAGTCCCCTTAGATTTGGTGGAACCTGCGCTCCATTTCCAGCCGCAGGTAATTTCTACATCCTTAAAAATTCCAGATTAACTTCTCTGACGTACAGCCTGGTTTTCTAATCCCTATGATGGGAAAATGATACTTACCTTAACAGGGTTAAATGAGGTGTCTCATGTAAAATGCTTTCACCGAGGCTGACATGTAGTAACTGGTAAATGGCACCAAAGCTACTGGGTTATGATCAGCCTTTACTCACTTCTCTGATCCCATCTCCTACCACTTTTTTTCACATTTATTAGGCTGTACTGGCTATGTCAAGCACATTTCTGCCCCAGGGCATTTGTATTTGCCTTTCCCTTTGCCTGACGCAATATTCCCTCAGATGAAATATATGCCTGACTCGTTAGCATTCTTGTCCCCCATCACAGAGCACACCTCCTCCATCTAACCTTGCCTAACTACTTCAGCTGAAACACCCCCTTGCCCATCTCTATTTTTTATTCTTTTTATAGCACATATCAGTATCTAAACTTGTCTTATTCATGTATATATGTCTCCTTGTTTATTTTCTGGTTTCTGACAAGAGAGAGTAGAGACCTTGTCAGGTTTCTTTATTAGTAGGCTTCTGGCCAGAGACCCTGCCTCATAGTTGGTGTTCAGAAAATCTCTTTTTCTCTGAATGCCATAGTGCTATTGAGAGAATTAAACTATAACAAATAGAAACCACCTAGCGCACAGTAAGTGCTAAATCAATACTAGTCTCTTCCCCTTGAATGAATCTAGAGATGCTCCAACATGAAAATAGACAATTTGTAAAGAAATCAAGAAAGAGGGCATTCTCCCAAGGGTAGGTTAGTTTGAAGGTGGGTTCTGCAGGAGCTTTCTGGGGTCTAGTAGCAGGTGCTTCACAAGCAGTGAAGGCTCAGGTCTTCATTCTAGGAAGGAAGTTTCAGGAGACAGTGTGCTTTCTGATTGGAGGAAGAGATTTTGTAACGGGGAGGTGTGATTTTGAGGAAATGATTGTCACCTGGAAAAAACAGTTCACGGCAGTGTTATGAACACCGCCTCAGAAAAGCTAAGGACAGGAGGAAAATAAGCACCAGCACAGAGGATATTCCCCGGTCAAGCGATTGGGCTTTAGGCTCCCAAGAAGATTCCTTCCAGGGCATAGATTACAATAACCAGAGATGGGGGATCCAGACCTACCTATTCCCCATCCTGCTTGAATCTTTCACGTGATGGAATTCCAGGTAAATTTGTGTATGAAGAAAGGATTCTGATGTGAGAACCTAATTCTTGTCCACCTCTGGCATTTTATATGTGAGAAGACAGGTCCCAAGAGGTAAACAAAAGAGCTAAGTCTATTTTACTCTGGACATTGCTCTGTCTCTTGACTGCTGACAAGGTTCATTCCATTGTTCCACACCCAGAAGAGATGGTATCTAGATTTCATTGACACATAACCTGGGCCTAAGGGAGATGAACTCCAGGCTCTTGGATGGCTCATGACACCACCCACCCACCCCCCACCCCCAGTTTTTTTTTTTCTAAAGGCTTCAGCAGGGATGACATGCTTAACCTCAATCCGAGACCTCCAGATATACACTGTCACACTGCCTTAAATGGCTCCTCGTGGTTTGTGCTCTAAGAGTAGCTGGACAGGATCCCCATCCTCTGCTCATGAGGTGACCATGTCATAGAGATCTGTCTTATTGCTGGAGGCCTTGATGGTGACAGACAGGCAGACAGGTAGAATCTGTTAAAATCACATTATCTAGGGGCCTGGGGCTTCTAGCTTTCCTTTGAGAGGAACCTGGTACTGCAGTCAGAAAATTCTCCAGCTTCAAGTGACATGGCTACTGGAGGATGCCCTGGGATCTTGGAGGTTCCCAAGAAGCTCCACAAGACTGAGGCATGGGAGTTGACTTTGGCATTTTATTGCATATTCAAAATTCAATTATTAGTTTTCAGACTCATTTTTTTCCTTGAATATATAATTTATATAAACATGTACAGAATGCACTCATATAAACATATGTATAATTTATCAATAAATAGAATTTATCAATTAAAAAATCTATGTAGGCTCCAATTTTTTCCATAACACATTTCTGGAAACTGCATCAAAAAGTTGATAATCATAAAGCCAAAGACGCTTTCCATGTAAACAAAGTTAGAATCAGGGATTCTAGGACCTTCAAAGCCTTAGCTTCAAATAAATCATAGCTATAACTAACAATCTCACAAACCAAAAACAAAACCATCATTACAATTTGTAATCCTTTGAAGTGATAGAATTGTTTCATGTTCTATGTGGTGGGCACACATTTACTTTATATGTTGATTATACAAGGGATCTCAGTGCATTATAAACTGTGTAAGTGGCCCCTTTGTAATTCTACTTTATTAAAAATGTAAATAAAATTAAGATGTTAGCTAAAATAGCATTAAACCACAATTAACAATCATATACATAGACTA
Source organism: Rhinopithecus roxellana (assembly GCF_007565055.1). NCBI lineage: Eukaryota > Metazoa > Chordata > Mammalia > Primates > Cercopithecidae > Rhinopithecus > Rhinopithecus roxellana. The sequence goes on along the minus strand of NC_044551.1, from coordinate 114,751,940 downwards.
TCAGATCAGCAAAATTCTCAAAAGTTATCAGGTTCAATATCTTAGTTGACTCTTTATGTAGTATTCATGCTAGTTGCTCATAGTCTGGTCCATGTTTGATTTTTTTTCATAGGATTTGTATATATATAATTTACAGTGTGGGGATGATTTTGATGGCCCAAGTATTTTCTTCTTCAAATACATTTTTTATAGTGAACAGACATTTGAATCTTATTCCATGTGACTTTGAAGTCATATGAGAAGTTACACTCATTATCATCAAAATTAGCCTGTAGTCCCCTACTTTGTGAATAACAAAATCCCTTTAAATGAGTTTTTGTCATTCATAAATTTGTGTGTTGGGCAACCTGAAATGACCAAATTAGGATGGGCAGATTTGGAAGAATTAATACCCAAAGGATGCTTCTACAATTCCTAGAATATTATTGATTGATTGATTGATTTAGTGAGATGGAGTCTCATTCTATTGCCCAGGCTGGAGTGCAGTGGTGCAATGTCAGCTCAATGCAGCCTCTGCCTCACGGATTTAAGCAATTCGCCTGCCTCAGTCTCCCAAGTAGTTGGGACTACAGGCAGATGCCACCATACTCAGCTAATTTTTGTAGTTTTAGTAGAGATCAAATTTCACCATGTTGGCCAGGCTTGAACTCCTGACCTCAAGTGATTCGCCCACCTGGGCCTCCCAAAGTGCTGGGAACACAGGAAGAATTAATACCCAAGGGGTGCTCTTAGAATATTTTTTTTTTTTTAACAAGACTCTGGGTTTGGCATTTACCTTCCCGTGACCTTTGCCCTGGGGCATTTCTTTCTCTGTTTCTTTATCAACATAGAAACTTACTCTCTTAAGTTGGTTTACCTTCTGGTAAATAAATTCTTAGTCCTTGAGTGCTCAGGCACATCCACAGTAATCCAAAAAGCCCAAAGTAACGATAAATACATGGAATGGCATTTTATGATTTACAGAATGTTTTCACAAAAAAAAATTATCTTACTTATCTCCACAACAGCTTTGTGAAGTAGACAAGAGAGATTCTCTCTGAGGTCTGAGACATTCAGGAATTAGTTCAGTTTGTTTAATAAGTCAGCAATGGACCCAGTGCACGCACTGCCTCTGTGCTGTACTCCTCCCACCAATGTGCTCATGCAGGCAGTGGGTGGGTGTGTGGGCAGCCACAGCAGATTGGTTGGGTCTCATCATCAGGTCCAGAGCCGTGGGGCCCAGAAGCTGGCTGCTCCCTTCTTTATATTAGAAAAGCACCTCAAATGGTGCTTGCCTGCTAATGGTGGTTGCTGAGCCTAGTGATGGCAGGGGAACAATGACTTGAAAAATCAAAGGGTGTTGGTCCAGCCATAGAGTCAGGGTGCAAGTTAGAACTTAAATAAACTTTCTTCATATGTGACAAGAATGGTTCCCAGGTTCAATCTGCTCCATTGATCAGGGAGAATCCCAGTCCACACAAAGAACATTTCAGCATGGAGAGATATTTCTAACGAATTCTGAATAGCATTTCTCTTTCAGAGGCTATTTCACTTCCCTAAAACATGACTTTCTCCCCAACAGAATTAAGCCTTCATAGGACAGAGAGGCTTTTTTCTTTTTTTTTTCCTTTTTGGCATTTGGATGGTTTGGTCAATCTTCTCTTCCTTATTCCAAAGTTTCTTCCTGTCAGTTTCCGTTCCAGAACTAAAGTAAACAACAATGGAAACGATAACTGACACTTCATAAGCAACAAGAAAAAAAGAGAGTATGATAAATAATCCTGAGATGCTATCAAACCACAACCAAGATCAAAGTCAGAATCTCACATGGCTCTGGGTTTGGCATTTGCCTTCCAGGGACTTTTGCTCTGGGGCATTCGCAAGAGCCACTGACTGAGCTTTGAATAAAAGACATCCAGGTTAATCTAAATGAAAAAACTGGAAAGGTCAGGGGTCTAAAAGGCCCAAATGAGGAGGGTCTTTCGTTTGAAACAAAGCCAAAAGGCAGGCAGGCCATGGCTTCTCGAGGTAGCAGACGGCTATAGCAGCATCCTGTTGTCCTAGAAACAGAAAGAAAACTTAAAGATCCTCTAGTCCAAGCTTGAGTGCACAGATGTGGAAAGTGGGGTCCAGAGATGAAAAAACAGTATTCAAGATCTCACAGCTTGTTAGCAGCACAGCCAGGGGCAACTTGGGTCCTCTGGCTTCAAGTCCAGCATTGCCTACGCATCCCCAGTACTGCTGGATCCTGCCCTCCTGCGCCTGGGGGGAGCTGTAGAGAAAAATGAGTCTACCCAGTGTTAACTTCCAACAGTTCTCTTCCTTTGGGAGCAACAAAGCCAGGTTGAAAGGTTTTAAAATGACATCACAAGTTCATGGGAAAGATCCTGAAGCCTAATAAACACCTACGATGTTGCTAGCCCTGCCCAAGGCTCTTTAGAAGATGTCCCGGTCTAGCCCAGCAGGACAGCGAGCATCTCAGGGCAGACACGCCAGCGGCCAGGACACCAGGGGGAAGCTATCTGTCTTCAGTTTCCCTTCGGAGTTGCTGTGGAGACCATTTTCCTCTGACAGATCTCTGACCCTGTGTCTTCCATGGAAAATATATGGAGCATGTCCTGAAGAGGAGGACGGACATTGGAAATAAGGAAGAGCAAGTGGATGTCTGGGACTGACAAGGGGGCTGGCCAAGAGGATGCACGTTTGGACCCAGACACAGGGAGAAAACTGTGTTAGCGTCTGGCACAGAACAGGGTGAAGAAGAGACAGGGGATAGCTTGAACATGGCTGTGACGGACGTGACCAAGCAAGTAAGCAAGACAGGAGCGAGGACTCTGGCTAAGACAGGAGCAGAGAGGGAGAATTTTGTTGATATCTGTGAGCCCACACAACAAAGAAGGTGTGTTTGGAGACATCAGTGACCGCGATAGGACACAACAAGCTATCGTGCTTAGAACGCGAGTGAGACAGATCAGACACAGTGAGTGACGGGAGCATGTCAGAGACACCAGAGACCACGTGGCAAGAGCAGAGAATCTGGGAAGAGGAAGTGCTGGGAAATAAAAAGTGAACAAGGAGGCCATTATGTCCTCTGACTCCCTCCAGCGCCACCTGCTGGAATCTCGGAGGAAAAGCCCAGCTTGCACCGGGTTCCTGCACCGGCGGACGGAAGGCCTCAGGTGAAGAGAATACCGGGTGCAGTCGCGCACAAGCAGCAGCTTAGGACCTGGCCCTCTTTCGGAGGCATGGCTGTCTTCTGGGTCATTGTCCCAGGGGCCTAAGTGTCACTCGGCTGAGTAGCCACCAAAGGAGAAGTTGCTGGCGGGTGACACTGACTCTCCCATTGGCCACCACACTCCACTGCATCCCTAGAGAGAGGAGAAGATTACAGAACCTCAGAATTGAAATGGATGTTGCAGATCATCTCCTGAAAGAGCCCACCTGCATGGCAGGAACACTCTGTGCCATGCAGATGAGTAGCTATTTGGCTTCTACTTAGAAATTTCAAATGACAGGCCAGTCCATATTAATTCTGGGCAACAATAGCTACTAGAAATAACCCATCAATATTCAGCCAAAATCGGTGTCCATGTGGCTTCTACCTGATGGACCTAGTGCGCCTATCAGGCCCCCTCAGCATTGCGCCCTCTACCGATTATATCCTTCAAGTTTTCTCTACTCCAGGCTACACATTCCATTTTCTTTAATAGTTCATTATATATTATGGTTTCCAGATTATTCCCCATAATGGGCACTGTCCTTTGAACACCTCTCTTGAATTATGGTACTAGGAAAGTGCACAAATTTTCGCAGTGAGCCTGACTTACATCATGTACTTTTCATCATCAATTGGGTTTACTTCTATGAATGTAGTCAAATTCAGTTCATTTCTAACATTGGTAATAAGTTATTGGCGTATATTGAGCTTGCGGCCAACTTTGATCATTTTCGATACGACAACTGTCAGTTCCTAAGGTTCTTTACTACATTGCTGCATAGTTGATTTTATTTATTTATTTATTTGAGCCAAAATATAAACCATCACATTTCACTCAGTTAAACTTTGCTGTCTTGGTTCGATATCACTTTAGTCAGCTGAGATCATTCCAAATCATAGCAATTTTAACATGCAAGATATGATTATTTAACATCCACTCAAACTAGATCTTAAGGTTTTTGCAAGCACATAGGAAGATCAAATAATCTACAATCATAGATATTTCAGTTTAGTGTCATCTACCTTTTAGTTTTTCAGGCAAGGTAAAAAATGTTGAGCAAGATAAAACAGAAAATCATAGCTACCCCAAGACAGGCTTCCTGGCAGTCAAACATCTAATGCTCAATGTGCCTGAGAATGGACCCACTCTGACAGGCTTTGTCCAATGCCTTGCTAAAATGTCTCTGCCAAACAGAAAGTCTTTCCTAACAGATAAAGAAATTATTTGGCATGAATTATTATACAACAGTGAATCTTACTTATACAAGCTATGAGTCTATGGTTTCTGGAGTTTAGCTTTAGTGTTTCTTGAAAAATTGGGGCAATATTTACTATCTCCAGGCTTCCACCTATTCCCCAGTCCTAGACAAAGATCATCAGACTTGTTAGCAACAAGTTCCTTTAAACCCCTGAGACATGACACATCTTGGCTAGAAAGAGTTAAATGCTTTCCATCAATCCTGGACAGCAACTTTCTCCCCAAAATGTTCTCTTCTTTCCAGTTGGAAGTCTATTCTTATTACAGCAGAATATGCAAGATTTCTTCCCTAAATAATGAGATCTAACTATTTCTGGGTTAGATCCGAACATAGCTCTGAACATAGCTTTTGTTCATCCTTGATTCATCCTTGGTTATATGTTCCTTCCTCCACATTTTCCACATGCCTTTTTGAAGTGTAAACTCTCTAGATAACTCAAGATGTGCCCTCAGGCCTTTACATGCTCCCTTACATTTTTATCTGTCTTATTCATTGAATATATCTATTAAGAGAAAGAAGAATGAATGAAAGGGAAGAAATGAAGGTAAAAAAGGAAGGAAGGAGAGAAGGAAGAAAGGGAAGGAGGAAGGAAAGAAGGAAAGGAAGGAAAGAAGGAAGGGAAAGAGGGAGAGAGGGAAGAAAAAAAATAGGAATTTCTCATCTCTCATTGGCCAAATTCCCTTTGTGTCATATTTGTTATTATTGTCATTATTAGCAACGATGAAAACAACCACCCCCTGGTGTGCCAGGCATTGGGCTGAATGCATTATATGCCTTAATTCATGTACTATATCCATTTAACAGGAAGGAAACTGAGCTTCAAGGAGTATAAGTAACTTGCCCAAGTGTACACAGTTAATAAATGACAGGGTCAGACCTTGCATTTAAGTCATTTTTGACACCAGCATCTGTGCTAGTAATTGTTCTACTGTATTGTCATTCATCGTTTTGACAACTACCACTATAGATATAGTATTTAGGTCTTGCTGTCTCTAGCATTTCTTTGTCCCACTATGGCAGATTCCTGGGTGAAATGAATATGTGCAGGGGTGTATGTTATAAATGTTCCACCTGTGAGAAATCTGCAGTGTGATGTGACCTCTCCATTTATTGCAACACAATATGACTGTGACACTAACATTGGACTCTTTCCTGCTAACTCCATCTGACCATTAAAGAAGAGTCATTGCCAAGTGGAACCCAATGTTTTCTGTGATGTAGAACTAGGGAGACTATGTGTAAATGGGGGGGAAACCCTGCAATGGTAGGAGGAAAGTACAGAAGACAAAGAGAGGGGTTACATGAATAAACATAATAAAGAATGAGGGGTGAGGATAAAAGACAAGGTGAAAAGATCAGAGCTGAAGAAAACCATGTGGTTTGGCATGTGGAAGGCTCCAGAGCAATTGGAGAGAGGAAGAGGTTCTTTGAGAAATGTTTTCTGAAGGGCTACATTGGCTCTCTCTTTCTCTCCCTCTCTATCTATCTTTGACACTGGCAAACTCAGCTTCAATATATTGGCTCTGTTGTACAATTCTTTTAGAGATTTAAATAAAGATTGAAAATATTCTAGTATTGCTATTTGATGCCTAATACCAGGTTACATCAATATAGCTCTGGCCATGGAGAAAGAACAGTGGCCCAGCGTCTAACTCTATGAAGGACTCACAACCATCTCTCTCAGCAGGATGGATGGGAACTTGAGAATAATGATAGAATGATCTTACAGATAGTTGGCTCATAGCCGCGGTTCTCATTGTTATACTTACATCATTGTTCACAGTTAACAGTTTAGTGTCATCTGCCTTTTAGGCCTTCATACATGATAAAAAACAATATGGTACATTATGCTGCACCACAAGAGACCTCCATCCTGTGCAACAAGATCATCCTCAGTGCATGTGGCTTTAACACTCAGGAAGCCCCTTTCACTCCCAGCTACAAGGTCACCCTACTAATTCAGAGAAGAAAGCAGCAGAGTGTAGCAACCAGAAGACAGGTACCTGGGTTCTAATGCCTCCATTTGAGTGACTCTGGATGACTTCGTCCCTTTCCTGTGCCTCACTTTTCCCATTTGTTAAATGAAGGGGAGGATAATCTATAAGATCCTTTGCAACTCTGACATTCTGATTCTATGAGTAGCAGGGATGGTGGGTGACAGAGACAGGCCTTCTGATTGGGCACCAGCTGTGTGTGGGACTGTTCTCCAAAGCTGTGGGTAATTGCTTCAAATCTGGCTTTTAATATTCTATTGTTAGTATCTGATACTTTATATTCCATGTGGAGGGAAGAGGTTTCACGGGAAACACAGGGAGGGTAATTTTGGATTTGTATTAAAGAATCTGAAAGACCTCAATTCAGGAATCTGTGAAATTACATTGCAAAGCTGTTAAACGTATCTGGGTAGGATAGGATAGGGTGGGGCTGAGATGCCACAACTTAAAATGCAGCGAGATCACAACTGTCTCTCCTCAAACATATGTTCGATCAAAAACATTGGCAGAGCCACTCAAAATCCCTGATGCAAAACATCATTTAAAAAGAATCTTTCTCCAATATTTTAACGGATGAGTTTTTAAAATGCAGTTTCTTGTTATAATCGTGTTGGTAAAAATCCCTGACAATTTACAAAGCATTGTCATATCTTTTCTCACATTTTATTTTCAATGCAAATCTGTAGGGCAAGAAGGTACAGAGTCTTATTTCCATGTTAGGGGAATAGGAAAGTGTAATGTAGGGGCATGGACTGATTGATGGGTAATGGTGGATCTAGTACTTCAGGTATTCTGCCCTTCAAATCAAGAATTCTGCCCATTCGGAAACATGGAAATCATTTATGTGGTGGGAAGTTTGATAACGAGGTTTAATATTAGCAGTTAATGAAACAGACTTACAATTACCTGTTCTCTAGAAGAAAGAATAGGAGGAGGAGGAATAAGGAGAAGAAGAGGAAGAAGAAAAGGAAGAGGAGGAGGAGGAAGAGGAGGAGGAAGAGTAGGAAGAGAAGGAGGAGAATCACTTGCTAAGACATCTTTCTCAAAGGTCCAGAGGCTATGTGCATGAGAACTATATTGGGTATTTGTATAAAATACAGATTCCCAGGATCCATACCAGACCTTTGACAGCGAGGGCAGAAGGGCAGGAGTGAGGCGGAGAGAGCAGCAATCTGCATTTTAAAAAACTGCTCTCAGTTGATTTTTACGCACACAGGTGTATGAGATTTCCCGCCAGCCATTCTACTCATACCAGAGAGAGAGCTTAGAGATAGAGACTTAGGGGGCAGTAGAGAGAAAGCACAGGCAGGTCAGAGGGGCCAGAGCTAGAAATCTGAAGCATTTGGTGATGCTCCCAAACAAAGGGAAAGGAATGGAAACAATGAAATAAAACATACATTTCAGCAAAGTGGACAAGTGAGTATTTATTGGTTTTCATCACATTGAAGATAAACAGATGAGAAAAGACTTGGTGATTATGAAAATGAGAAAGCAAAAAATGTAAAGAGATCTACAAAGCAATGTTTTTCTAGGTGATCTTCATGTGATGAGAAACAGAATTCTTGGGTATTGTTAGCTGATAAAAACCGAGATGTCTACAAACCGTGAGACACATAGATTTGTAATAAGTTATCAGCAAATTCGCTTGTTAAAAGTCAATTTCTTAAATTGTCTTTAGATTCACTATCAACCAGAATTCTACAGAGGCTAGAAGATCAAGCATTTCCCAAACATGGGATGTGTTCTGTGAGTGGTATCTCAGACAATGGGCACAGCATTAAATAATCTGAATGACAGCAAGGGGATTCAAATTATTTCATTCAGTCATTCTGACTCGGTGTGGTCCCGCTGTGGTTTAACAAGTCCCTAATACCTAACAAACGCAGTGCAGGCTTCAGGCTCAAAGCCTTTGGCAAAAAAACAGGATAAAGTTAAATTTTAATAACTTCGTTTTATTTTCATTGCATTTATATTAAAAATCATCTTTTCTATGTAATTTTGCATTTAAGGTCACGATACAGAGTTTCCTTTACAAATACATTTATTTAGATTTAAAACGTATCTAAAGAAAAATAGTAAATAAATACTAGCATGGCATGGGTAGAGTGGTGATATGATAAAAAAAATCATGAAAGTAGCATGCAAGTGACAAAAGCTCCTATCAGACAGATGAGAAAACTAAATTGCAGAAAGCACAGTGTCTTGGCAAGGACATAAAGCAATGCATCTGCAGGGCACGAGCTCTAGAATCTTTCTTTCTACTGTTTTTGAAGCTTGCAGAAAGCTGAGCTTTCACACTTTGGGATGTTAACATTGTGGCCTCTGGACAAAATGTATTCCCAAGGCCCTTTAATTCCATCGCCAGCCTCAGATATGTCCATGTTTCAATACACCAAAGTGCGAGATCAAATCAGGCGTGGCTGATTCTAATCCCAATGTACTTCTTTCCCTATTTCTCCATATGCACACGGAACTAAGAGGTCAAATCAATGTCCTTTCTTGACTTTTTTCCATTGTCTACCATGGCTCCTAAATGGCAAATAAAAGGATTGAAACCTGAATCTTTGGGAGTCAGACTATCTACCTGTTTTTTCTATAGTATTCCAATATAAAAGAACCTGAAAATATCTCAGAGAAAATACCTTAAAAGTATGTTTTAAACACAGCCAATATTTACTGCATGTTTATTATGTGTCAACTACTGTGCTAAGAAATTCATGGATTATTTCATATAAACTTCACAATAAGCCTATCACATGGGTTTTATTATTTGCAGGCTCTGGCTGAGTGGAACGAATCCTAGTAACTTTCCCCAGGTAGAATATCTAGAGAGTGGTGGGGTCAGGATCTGAACTCAGAGCCTCATTGAAACAACATCACTAAATTTGCACCTTCGTGCAACAGGCATTCTCAACCCCTAAATAGTGCTCTTGAGAAGCTGCCCATGTGAGTGACAGTGAGTCAGGTACATAAAGAATACTTAAGATACTGAGGGATAAGCTGAACTCCAAGAGAAGGGCAAGCAGGTGGTAAGAGGGGCCAGAGACTGAGGGGAAAGTGGGCCTGGAAAGTTTAGAGAGCTCCTATTGGAACCGTGCCTAGAAGAATGAGTAGTCTTGTGCCAGGCTGGAAAGTGAGACAGCATTCGAGGCAGCAGAAATGATCCAGAGACAAAATAATTCCCTATTTGTTTGAGAAAAGCTGACCAGTCTTGTATGTTTATTGCACAAAGAGTTAGGTCAGGGGAGCTGGGAGCTGGGCTGCAGCGGGGAGAGTTGAGGGAAATGAGCTGGAAAACTAGATTGGGTCAGGCCAAGAAAGGCTTCATATGTCCTTCCCTCTCTACCCACTGCAAATCCTACTGTACTGCTCAAGGTTATCCTATTACAACCCAATCCAGCTGGCATTTGCAGTTTAAAATCCCACATGTCTGAATGGCCTTTCCATCTTCCTGAGTGATAAACATGAAGCAGCTTCTCCCTTTATGGCTATATTATATACATAGTCCCAAAAGAAAACCAGAGGCAGAGAAAATAATTTATAATTTGCAACTCTGTCAAGGAAAGAGCATCCTAAAACCACCAAAATGTGTGAATAGCCTTTCAGTTCAAATTCTAGAACTCACCCTTTTGGAAAGTCAGCAAAAAATGGACTGAATGTAGAAGTCTCCCAGGATGGTCTGCTTAACTTTTGAGTGTATGTGTCTGTGTGTAGCTTCCAAGGGCAGGAATTAGACCATGAGGAAATAGTAAGAAGATAAAAGCCCAACTGTGAGCTCCTTAGCCACAGGAATCTTGCCTGCCTAGGTCTTTGCTGGAGCCCCTCTGCCTAGAACAGTGTCTGTACCCTATTAGGCATATAATAAGTAGATAATAAATGAATGGAGGAATTAATGAGTAAGTGAGAAATGGATGTAGGAGTTCTGATTCCTAGGTTCTGGTCTTTGTTCCTCTGATGATGTGGCTGCATTAGCTTAGCGAACTCCTTAAGTTCTCCGAGCCTCTATTTTCTTGTCTGTAAGATATTGAGGTCAGCAATCTACTTCAGGTTATTTTTAACAAGACTTCAACCAATAACCTCATGGAGTGGTCATAGGAGACTTTGGAGGGATGGAGCAATGGTCATGATGCTGTGCACACATGCCTCCGCACCAACACCTGCTTTGCTCAAAGCAATTCTATTTTTGTTGTTTGCACTTCCAAGTGAGATACCATTTGAAGAAAAGATTGCTAAATCTTCCAAAAATGTTTGATAACCACTGGGCTGTTTGAGCTCTCATATCACTTCCAGCTAGAAGATTCTAAGCTTTTATGATGAAGATACAGAGAAGTAAAATTTGACCAAACTTTGCAACAACTAGGACTGCCAAGCAATATAATGCCTTACCTTGGATAATAATGAGCTATCCTTCATTGGGAGAAGAGATGGAAAGCTACTTACAGGCAAGTGAGAGAAAATATCACTGTACTGGGGAGGACGTTTAACCAGATCACTTCTGAAACCCTCTCCATGTCTAAGAATCAACAATTCTGAATTTTTACAAGAGTTTTGAGTTAGCTATCAAAGAGCACAGTTTAGTAGTTAACAACAAAGAGATGTGGAAATTACTAGAATCCTGGCCCTAACATCACCAGTTGTGGGATCTTAGCCAAGTTACTTAATCTCTCTGAGTTACAGTTTTCCCATCAGTAAAATGAAGACAATAATATGTGTTCCATAGAGTAAATGAGATGACCCGATGAGATGTCATATACAATGCACTGAGGTCAATGCCTGGCATATAAACTGATGCTCAATAAATGGTAGCTCCTAAGATAAGATGATGATGACTATAAAGATGGTGAAGTGTGAACCAAAAAGCCGAAGTATTCCTAAAGCAACTAGTTATTATATATGACAATCATTCACATCTATATATGTGTCTGTGTATATATTCATATGTATGTGTGTGTACGTGTGTGTACACATATACAGACACTCCTTTCCTTAAAGTCAGAAACTCAAAGCAGGCATTCCCAATTTACACATGGAGGAAGCAATTAAATTTTACCGGCCAGCGAAGAAAACTAAAGTCAGAAAAGGATAAAAAGAACTTGAGCAGATGCCAAATGTATTTGTTTGTCAGGTTTATCAAAACATGAATTCGCTCACTTCTTTGAGAATAAAAAAGTCTCCAAAAGCAATTCTAACTGTGACATCTTTCTAAGAATCTTGTTAAAAATAACCTGAAACAGGCATGGATATAAGAAAAGACAATTCAGAAATAATTTTTCGAAAAGTAGATTCTTGGCTCTTTGGTTGAATATAAGCAGAACGTACTCAGCTGTTTTTATAACCAGAAACATTCATTGGGTCTTCTTGCTCAGGGCTTGTAGATGACCTCACAGCACTTCCAGCAGGACAGCAGCTAGAACTCTGCATCATTCCTTTTCTCACAGCTCACCTATCCTTGCAGCTGAAGTGCTTTTCCTCCTCCTCCTGAACCTACTGCTCAGGAACAATCCTGTTTCTCATCAGAGGGCTTTATGGTGATTTTGACACCACACCATTTCTCTTCACACCCTGTTCCAATAATGAACCAGAGTTCCAGAAATCAGAATCCTGTCCTAGCAACCACTATTCCTGCCATTTTGCCTAATAAGATGGTGGTCTATCTCACACAAGTCTTGCAACTGTATGATCAGGCAAGAACCACTTGTGCTCCCATTTTGCACAGGAAAAAACCAAAGCACCAAGAGGTTGAGTAACTAACGCAAGATCACACAGCTTCAAAGTGGCAGGACCAAAAATCAAACTGAGGCCCATCAAATACCAATCCCTGTGCTTTTAACTGTATCACTAAACCACTGCATCAGAAACCTGGTTCCTCCTACATTGGGATTCTGTCTTTTTCTTTCCAGAGCCTGAAGTCCTGATCCTAACTGTCTCTGTATGAAAAAAGAAGTATCATAAAAAACTGAATGAGAAGATGTATCCTTAATTCCAGCCCAGAGCCCCTTCTTCTTGCAAATCTTTAAACAACAATTTGTTTCATATTAAAGCTTCAAAGAATGTGTGTGCGTGTGTGTGTAAATATCATTAAATATATTCAATATTTGTTCCAAATGCAATCGCACACATCAAATTAGCTGTTTACCACTGAGCATCTAGAGATATTTCTCCTTTGGAAATGTCTACATTTTCTACCAACTCCAGACTGCCAAACATTCAGTAAAGGAAAGCAGAATGGCCCCCTAAAATTGACAATATCATCTCTGACATCTCTCTTCTCACTAGTAATATTTCCAGAAGTTCTCCATCTTCAACCCAACAAAATGTAACACTGGCTGAAGTAGAGTTTGCTCTCCTCTACACTTAACTGCACTGTGGGATGATGCTCATGATTTTATAACTCACAGAACCACAAAAAAGGGGCCGAGAACATGTTATTCCATCTATTCACCTCTTCCCCAGAAATGTTGACTAAAGATCATTCGGTTCTTCCAGTTACTGATATTCAGTCAGTCAACTTCTTTTTTTTTTCTTTTTTTGAGACGGAGTCTCGCTCTGTCGCCCAGGCTGGAGTGCAGTGGCCGGATCTCAGCTCACTGCAAGCTCCGCCTCCTGGGTTTACCCCATTCTCCTGCCTCAGCCTCCCGAGTAGCTGGGACTACAGGCGCCCGCCACCTCACCCGGCTAGTTTTTTGTATTTTTTAGTAGAGACGGAGTTTCACCGTGTTAGCCAGGATGGTCTCCACCTCCTGACCTTGTGATCCGCCCGCCTCGGCCTCCCAAAGTGCTGGGATTACAGGCTTGAGCCACCGCGCCCGACCCAGTCAACACTTTTAATTGACTGATGGTCACCCAATTTTTTTCCTTCAGCTTTACTAGGAACCCCCTAGTAAGGCAATCCATTCCATTTTGTGATGAAATACATGTTCTTATAACCTCAATCCTTTGTTTCTTACCTCTCTCCCTCACATTATGCAGAAGAAGTCGAATTCCTGTTTCCTCTAACAGCCCTTTAAATATATAAAAATGATCATTATGACCTAAAGCCTCTTTGCTCTAAGTTCAGCATCCCCAGTTACTTCTACTGTTATTTATATGTCATAAATTCTGTAAAGAAAGTCATGGCATTTACCCTCTTCTGAACATACTCCAGCTTGTCAATCCCCAGTACAAGATGAAGCTTTTACCATTTCCATGGACCAGGTACCTGCACCATTGCACCATGGACTAAACACAGATTTACATGGGAATATGGTTTTCCAGTGGGTATCTCAGTGTGCTTTGGAGGAGATTTCTTCCTGAACAGCTGCTCTGACTAAATTGGGAGGTCTGTGTACTCGCCAAGTACATGCTGTAAGAGAACAAGCTCCTAGAGCCTGCCTTGTGGAAAGGGCTTATCTGCAAGGTTACTGCTGGCACTCTAACCACAGAAGTTCAGGACCTTTCCTCCTAGAAACCATATCAGTTGCCTTCTACGGGGCTTCCTTTTTGGTCTTGCCTTAAGAATGTATGAGGATTAAAAGGAGCCAAATGGTGCAGGGGCTGAACCTCCTGGCATTGTTGAAAGACCTCTCCTGCTGTCCTTGGCAAGGAGGTTCTCTGTTGTAAAGCTCAGAGGACTGGTTTAAAGCAGGGTTTCTTAATCTTGGCACTATCTGGAAATCTGGGGCCAGATAATTCTTTGCTCTAGGGCGTTCCATGCATTGTTGGATGATTAGCAGTATCCCTGGCCTCAACCCACTATACACCAATAGTATTCCCACGTTGTGACAACCAAAAATGCCTCCGGATATTGCCAAATGTTCCCTGGTAAAACGAGATATTTCCTGATAAAGAACCCACACAATCTCAGTGATCTAAGACATGCAGCTAGATCTAAACTTAAAGCATTATCTAATTCAACTTCCTCATTTTTATTGGTATTGGGAGAGATAATGACTTCATAATGATCACAAAGGGACTAGAAGACAGGCCTCCTGCTCTTTCCAGGACACCAGTGGTTGTCAACCCTGCTGCACACCCAAGCTCCTAAAATAAATGGACTTCTGGTTCCCAACCAGACCAATTAAAATAGAATCTCTACAAGTGAAGTTCAGGCTCAGTTACTGCTTAAGAGTCCCCCATGGCTGTACTGTGCAGCCACGGTTGAGGGCCAGGTCACCACATCACACTGCCTTTATTGTTGACCTCAAATAAACTATGTTGGGCATTTCTGGAGCTCAGCATTGCTTGGGGGCTTGCCCTCCAGAGTGGCATGCATAATCCCTCTTTATTATGAATGCTGATCTCTGAGGGCTGGTACACAAAACACCGACACCCTGACAGTGGGTGTACCTATGGAGCAAAAGGAGGAAAACAAACTCACAGAATGTGCCCGACTTGTTTGACATGGCTGGTATATTTTATGCTGGGTCAAAGAAATGCCTACAGGTAATTTAAAATCCAGAAGGCATATTCAAAATAACAGCCCCAACTGTTCAGCACAGGGCATGATGTACCCAGGAAACAAGTCTTGTCTCATGTTGCTTAAACCATTATTTATGAACAGCGTGATTAATTTATTTCTGGCTTTTCTTCCAGTAAAGGAGCTCTACCTTCCTTGTTTCAGGAGCAGTGTTTAGAACATGGAGATTTTTATTGACTCATTTCTTAAGAAATTCTTATCAGGAAGCTGAGAAAATAACTGGAGACCTGGAGGAAGATGTTTTACCAAGATATGGATGATGCTATGGAAATACTTGTGATAACAATGTAGCAGTTTCCATTCATTGAATGCTTTCTGTGTAATAGGAACTGGCATATCCCTGAACAGATGTTATCATATTTAACCTTAACAAAAGTCCCATGAAATGGGTTCTAATATTATGTCCACTTTACAGATGAAGAAAAAAACTTGGGGATGTTTGGTCAAATGCTTAAGGTCATATTGACACTAAATGGTAGATCTCAGACAGGACTGAAACCCAGGTGGGCCAGATTCCAGCACCTGCAGCCATGACACTGTACTGGGGGGGATGGCCCTTTGATTACATACCAATGGTCGCCTTCCACTAAGCCAGAAGCAGGAACTTTTCCTGAACAGTAAGTCTCAATGGAGGGGATAATGTTTCAGACTCAGCACATTAGCCTAGAAGTGGGCATCCTGGAGAGAAGCTTAGGCCAACCGATTAACACATTTCTGAAAAGCAGGTACATTTTGCAAACAGCACTAACTTTTCTAATCCTGAGTATTTGACAAGACCATTGGTGTTCTTTTGAAGTTTTTATTCTCACTATCTTCCTGGTGTGACCTCAAACAAGAACAGTGTTTTCTGAGAGATTACTTCATGTTGTGATGGGGACCAAGGCCGGATTTGTGAGTATGTGACCAGTGCATATACAGGAATCCAGACCTAAGTTTAATGCTCTGCTGCCATCTTGAAATTCTTGATAACTTTATTCTTGAATTTGTGAATATTAGTAGAATGTGTATGTATCGAAAAGTGAAATAAAAGCTGTTGAGTTAGTTTTCTGCACTGTTCTGGTAAAAACAAAATACAAAAGTATGTATGAACTACCTACCATGATTTGTATAATTTTGATGATTCCACATACAAGTTAAATGCTCTTTTATTTACATTTGAAATTGGCATTGCGCAATGTAAAAGTGAATGATAAATCGATTCATGTATCAATGATAAATGAATGATAAATTGGTGCTAATAATTTCAAAAATTTCTTTACTAGAACAAAGGTAATTAGCAAGTTAAAAAAAAAAAAAACACCAAGACAAGTTGGGAGGGAGTGAATGAACAGAAAAGAAAGGCTTTAAATTTTAATACCTTTAAAAACACTTTTTCCTGCCTTTTGAACAAGTGGCTTGCATTTGGCCAGCAAATTATGTAGTCTGCCCTGGTAGGGCTTAATGGAGACAAAGGAAGGTCATCCTCATCCATCTCTGATTTACCCAGATTAAGTCTGTTTTGGCTCAAAACAATGAGGTAAACGTTGAATACGATTGTAACCTCCAAAGTTCAAGGTAAAGGCCATAAGATGGCTTTTAAATGTCAAACAACTTTACAACATTAGCAGAAACCTCTGAGGATCCAAAATAAATCAACTCTAAATCATTTCGTCATCCATGGGTAAAAATCTTCCAATTCACATTATGAAAACCTTTATTTAAAAGGGGAATTCTGAAGTGCTGAAGTCAAAATTTGACAAGTGGTTTCACAGTGAACAAACAACTATTTCAGTTATGGAATTAACACATATTTTTTAAAGTGGTGGAAACTTATTCTGACATACACAGTCCAGATGAACAATGAAGTATGATAAGAACATCGGTTTATTGAACAAATATATTAATTGAGCAATTTCTGCACCATGGGGAAATTTTAGGGAATGAAAGTGACATGGTACCTGCCCTCATAGACTGGCAGTCTGGCTGGAGAGGCAGATAATAAGCAAGTTAACAACAACAAAAAATATATTGTAAGTTGTCATAGTTTTTATTTATAAAGGAAATAACAAGGGGCAGTAACCCAGATTTTTTTTTTTCTTCTGCTGTGTTTTGGGGGAAGCTCATTCTCTTTGCCTCTTACTCATTTTCACTTTTTTTCTATGTTTACATTTTTTCCTCTATTGATTTCATATAGAAATCTGAATACACTAATGTTGTACATGGAAATGTTAAAGATTTATATAGCACATCCAAATAGAACTGGTTGATTAGTTTCTGAGTGTTGGCTGATAACAAGAGTTAGTGAGTCTGAGAGAAAGTTGTATTGCCTCCTTCCAGAGAGAAGGCACATATAGCTCTGGAGCTGATTGGTCAAACAAAACTTTTTACAATCATGAGAATTTCCTACATTTACATCTAAGCCAATAGCCACTCACCACATGTGGCTAATGAACACTTAGAAGATAGCTTGTGTGACTAAAAAGCTGAGTTTTTAGTTGTGCTTCATTTTGGTTAAATTAAAATTTAAATAGTCACGCGTCGCTAGTGGTTAAGCTATTGGACAACACAGATCTAGAGATCTCAAGTCAATGGACAGCCTGTTTATCATAGAGATTGACAGTGGATAATGGAGGATGATAGCCAAGAACCAAGTTAGATAGGCAAGAAGTTCTTTGGAAAGCACTTGCAAAAGTTCTCAGACTTCTTAGGAATTGGGTAAGTGTCCTAGGTTTGAGTAAGATCTGAACCTGGAAACTGGGGAAAAATCTAAGCCTGGTGAGAGCAGAGAAACCCATCTCCGAAGCTAAACTTTGTATGCATTCTCTGCTGTGTTGCCTAATTTATAAATAGTCTGTTCTTAAAATTATCACTCTCATGTGGACAGAGATTTGCAGTTAGCAAAGCAATTTCACATCAATTATTTTGTTTTATTTTCACAAAGAAGGAGTGAAATAGGAGGATGGGGATTATCTACCAAAGAAGCCAAAACTGGAATCTTTAGCAGATTTTCTACAGGGAAATTCTCTGCTCTAAGGTTACAGTCAGCACCCTAGTCCCTTTTCTGCCCTCAGTTATCTGAACTAATAATCATGGAGACAGTTAA
Organism: Rhinopithecus roxellana; assembly: GCF_007565055.1. NCBI lineage: Eukaryota > Metazoa > Chordata > Mammalia > Primates > Cercopithecidae > Rhinopithecus > Rhinopithecus roxellana. Next base: position 114,733,954 of record NC_044551.1, on the reverse strand, counting down.
ACAGAAGAGAGGGTAAGCCAGTAGAGTAGAGACAGAGCATTTATTTATCCCCTTGTCAAGTCCTACAATGTTCCAGGCACTTTACTAGGCCCTGAGGATACAACAGGCAGCAAGACTGACAAGGTCCTTGGTATTTATCCAATGGACAAAGAACCCCATAATCAAGTCCCCAAAGAACCTCAAATCAAATTAATATGACTTATTCCTACCACCTGCCACCTTGTCATGGTCACAAGACTGTCTCGTCATACCATGTCTCCTAAGTGGGGAGAGTTACTTGGCTTAAAGCATAACTGAACTGAGGCAGGCTTCCAAAAGGAATTTTCTGCTAATTATACCAGTTAACTTAGATAAAGTTATCTTTTAAGAGATTCTGGCCCGGGCGTGGTGGCTCAAGCCTGTAATCCCAGCACTTTGGGAGGCTGAGGCAGGTGAATCATGAGGTCAGGAGTTTGAGACCAGCCTGGCCAACATGGTGAAACCATCTCTACTAAAAATACAAAAAATTAGCCGGGCGTGGTGGCTGGTGCCTGTAATCCCAGCTACTTGGGAGGCTGAGGCAGGGGAATCGCTTGAACTCAGGAGGCAGAGAATGCAGTGAGCCGAGATTGCGCCACTACACTCCAGCCTGGGTGACAGTGTGAGGCTCTGTCTCAAAAAAAAAAAAAAAAAAAAAGAAAGAAAAGAAACAGATTTATAAGAACCTAAGAATTCTAATATGTGTCATAACTTGAAGCCCTGAATCAATCAATGCCAGCACACCTTGGACCATTCTGATCCACAAAAGTCTAGGACTGTGGCTCTAAACCTTTAATATGCATAACAGCCATATTAGTAAAAATGTCATTTACAGGCCCTGCACTGATTCAATGAGTGGGACCCAGGAATCTGTGATTTTATTAAGCTACCAGATGATTCTAATGTGAGTGGTCTGCTGATCCTGCTTTGACTAAAAAATGACCAAGAAAAATAAAAATAAAAGTTGCAAATAAGGGAATATAATTGCACTCGCCAAATTTCCAACAATAATATACACAGAAAGCACTAAAAGAAATTGGGATATTTATTCCAAAAAACAAAAGCCTCAGAAAGAACCTATGGCCAAATATGCATAAAGAGCTGTCCTAACATAAGAGGTATAACCTGTTTTTCTCTTTCTCAAGGTAGAATGAGGGTTAGTGAGTAGAAGCCACAGGGATGGAAACGTCAACTCAATATTAGGAAAACCTTTCAAGCTCTGTGGCTGCCCAACTTTTGAGAAGGCTGCTCAGGTAGGAAGCTTCTTTCATAGCAGGAGTTCAAGCAGAGACTGGATGCCCATCACCAGTGATGACAAGGAAACTGTTGACTTGTTAGCAATTCCCTCAGCTCCTGATAAACCTTGTGCACACCTGCAGTGATGTCCACTGTACTGCAATACCTTGTTTGTGTATCCCTTGCTTCCGTGGTTCATGTTTATATCTGCTGCATTGCTGCCTGGTGCATTAAGTGCTCAGTACAAGGTTCCTGTGAATCAAACTTCAGAACCTGATAAATTGAGTTCCAGAATTTGCAAACCTGGAGTTCTGATGGGCTTCCTATAACCTCAAAAGAAAAATATGGGTTTTACAGTCGCCTTTTCTACTATCCACAATGAACCTTTAGCAATTTATCTGCTCTTCTGCAGTAAAATTTTAAAGTTTCTTTCAATAAAGGTCTTATACTTTTAAAAAACATTTTTTTAAAGGAACTTTAGTTATTGCTTCTGTTTGTTTGTTTGTTTTTTGACGGGGTCTGGCCCTGTCACCTGAGCTGGAGTGGAGTGCAGTGGCAAAGTGGTATTTTTCTTAATTCACATTCTAATTGTTTTGTTCTCATGAGTAGGAAAGTCACAGAGGATTGAATGTTACCTCATACCATCCATCCTTATGAAATATCTTATCACTTTTCACAGTTTACAGTGGATTTTCCTGGAAGATTATTATAATAGATCATATAGATGATTAATAAATAATGAAATAATGGCAGCTTTGCTCTCTTTTTCCAATTTTTATGTAGAATATTTCTTCTTTCCGTTCTTTGGATTTTGTATGTACAATGTTGACCACGAGAGATGATAAGACATCATTGTCTTATTCCTGACTTTAGTAGGAACGCAGCTAATGTTTTATCGTTAGGTTATTTATTTTCTTCTCTGCCACTATGTTCAGTATGGGTTTCCTAGAGTGGGAAAAGTGATTTCCATAAGACTAAGACAGATATTGATGGGTGGGGAAAACACAGCTGCAGAACAAGATTAAGGATGAGACAAGGAGAAAGAGGCTGGCTCCAAATTCCCTGAGAATCTGAGTTTGCACACTTGATAAACCTCTTAGAATTCCACACACTGGCATTTTGCCTCTTTCTAATATATGCATGCAGATAAATTAAAATTGCCCCAAAATATTTATATGATAATAATTCATGTTTAGAAGCTATATTTAGAAGACTATGTAACCTATATGTCTAGACAAATGGTGTCATCATCCAATCAAATGCTTTCTTCACTTCTCTTTGGATCATGGGTTGCATATTTCCAAAGACACTTGTCCAACAGAAAATAGTCAGACACAATTGCAGACATCTCTGCTACTGTGTACACTAGTTAGTACAATTTTAGTAACCAAAACCCTCTAAGAATGTCTTTCAAAAGCATATTTTATTTCAATCGGCTACCCATTTGCTTATTTAATAATAAAATTACATGTAAATCAAAAGACCAGAAGGATAGACCAACCGTGGGAGACCTATGACTCTAAACCATTGAGGTCAGGCTTGGCTGTTTCTAATTCAACTTGGAAAAGTAAAATTCCATTCTGTCAAAAAGACTTTAAAGGAAAGAGGTCCCACAATATCAGAATGTTGTCATGAACTGGGTCTTCCCAATGTGAATCTTGTAGACTAAGTTCTCTGCACCTTTTAGGATCTAAGGGAAGATTTAACAAACAAAACCTAATTTTTGATTTTGAGTATTTTAATCCTTCATAAATCTGAAGAGAATCAGGAAGACATCTCATCAGCAAAAAATGTATCAATCAATTGATCATCTACTGTTATACAGATACCGTGTTAAAGACTATGCGGTTCCTAGAGAAGAGGAAGCCATAGTTTCTCCCCTCAAGGAATATTTGATGTGACAGGAATTAAATAAGTATACAATTTAATTAAATAAATTAAATTAAATTGTATACTCTAAAGCAGTATGAATATCATGAGAAATAGTGCTATAAACAGACCACTGCCATCCAGCAGAAGTGGAGAAGAACAAGTGCCCAAGTTGAAGAAATGTGAAAAAGGTATGTTCTGAAAACCACAGGAAGAAGAGTTTGATCCCAATTCTGAGATGAACTTTTTTAAAATTGATTTTTTATTTGAATAGTCAATGGGTACCCAAAGATAGAAGTCAACAAGTGGTTAATAAGAATAGGCTCATCTGATCTAAGCTTACTTCCTTTTAAAAAATGTGAGTATGAAAATGCCTTCATTTGAAAAAGTTATTAGTCTTCCATGGTTTGTAGGCAAACTAGAGAAATATGAACAAAATGGTAGAGTTGATAGATTAAAAAATGACTCATCAACTTTATCCAAAAAGTCAAGGTTATCATGGAAAGTTGTAATCTTAACTCTGACTCTAAGTAGCAGGACAAGGCTGAGTTTTGAAGTCAGAAAGAGTTAGGTCTGACTTCCAGCTTCATTGTTTACTACTTGTGTGACTTTGGGCATGCTACTTACCCTAACACTAAATTTTCTCATCTTTAAAATGACAAGGATACTAATACCTTACCTCTTTGAGTCATAAAAATTAGATGCAAATGATGGATTTAGGGCTCTCAAATATAGTAACAAACATTCTTTTCTGGAATAATGTTAGGTTTCATAATCATAATCATTATTATTAATAAAATGGAGGGAGGTCTCTAGTGACCTGTCCAGTACTTTTTAAATGTTTGCCTTGGGTAAGGAAAATCAAAGCATGCTATAAAATTCTAAATTTCATACATGCAGATAGAAATTTATTTATCTTACATTTTTATGATTTGTATTTTGCCCCTATGGTTGAATTTTACGGTTATTTTTATTTAGCTCCATCTCTTCAATACCAGCTGATTGGTTTCTTTTTAAATCCTTAAGCCTGCCCTCTAATATGTTAGTTCTCCCTCAGAGCCACAGAAAAGTGTCTTGATTTAGTAACATGATACAAGATTATTCCATTTATGGAGATAGGGATGACTCAGAAAACTTGTGGTTGGAGGGTGAGATAGTTTGGATGTTCATCCCCTTCAAATCTCATGTTGAAAAGTAATCCCCAGAGTTGGAAGTTGGGTCTAGTGGGAGGTGTCTGGGTCATAGGGGTGGAGGTCACATGAATGACTTGGTGCCCTCGTCACAGTAACGAGTGAATTGTCACTCTATTAGTTATCTTGAGATCTGATTGTTAAAAAGATTCTAGCACCTCACTCCTCTCTTTCTCTCTCTTGCTCCCCGTCTTGCCATGAGACATGTATGAACCCACTTCATCTTCTGCCATGAGTAAAAGCTTCCTGAGGCTTCACCAGAAGCTGAGCCAATGCTAATGCCATGTTTGTACAGCCTGTACAGCCATTAGAAAAATAAACCTCTTTTCCTTATAAATTACCCAGCCTCAAGTATTCATTTACAGCAACACAAAATGGGCCAATACAGGGGGTAAGAGTATAGAGCTAATAATTCTGTTTTGGTTGCATTACATTTAAGATTTCTAAGAGATACCTATATGGGGTTGTCAAGGAAGCAAATTGGATCTCTTCTCTGGATCTCAGAGGAGTGCTATGTCCTGGAGATATTGATCAAAGAGAGAACTGACAGCATGAAGATTGTATATAAAGTTATAGATAGTGAATATATAAAGTAAGAGCATAGTCTGAGAAGAGTATCAGGAGCCAAGTCCTGAAGAACTCCAACAGTTTGAGGCCAGAGAGAGAGAAAGAGCCTCTAAAAGAGACTGGGAAAAAGTTGCTGATGAGTTAGCAGGAAAACCAGGAAAGTATGGTATTAAGGAAAATTAATGTAGGAAGTATTTTAAGAAGGAAGCTACGCCAACTCTAAGAGGTCAAGTAAGAATATCTTTTCAAAATTTGAAACTTCTGTAAGTCAAAAGTTAACCAAAGTTAAAAAGTAAGCAGGAGATGGGGAGGTGTATTTGCCAATTCTATGACACAGGATGAATATACAAAATATAACAAAGAACATCCAGAAATTTATAAGAAAAATACAGCAAAGCTGTCACAAAAAGGGCCAAACACATAAAGATGCAGTTTATATAAGAATACATATAAATAGTATATAACTAATTTAAAAGAGGTTCAATCTGACAAATCACTGGGTAATGCAAATTAAATGATATGGCAATTATGTTTGCACCAACCTAATATTTTTTAATCAAGAAAATATTAAAGATTGATAATATTCAACTTTGGTGAGGAGAAGGAGTAGAGGATACTCGATACTTTCAGACTTGTAGATGAGAATGCAAATTGTTACAGTGTGCTAGGATGCCAATATTATTGTAAACATAAAAATTTTAAATGAGCATACCTGTCAATACAGTAATTTCGTTTTTGGTAGCTATCTGAAAGAAATTCTAGCACATGCATCAAGAAATGTGTTCAAGAACATTAAAAACAGTACAACTTGCAATGACAAATAATTGGAAATACTTACATGCCCACTAATAGCAAATAGTTAAATAAATTTTAATATGTATTTTTAGTACAGAAGATTATAGAACAGCTAAAACAAATCAGTTAGAGCTATATTTTCCCCAGGGAAAATATCTTCAAAATGTATTGTTAAAGGATAAAAAACAAGATGTAGAAAAGTACATATAAAATAATCCTATTTACATAAAGTGAGAAAGAGTTATGATATTTCTATGGTTTTTGTGAGTGTTTGTAAATACATTGAAACGATCAGCAGACTAATGTTAACTATTGTCTCTGAGAATAAGGGTAGGATTAGCAGGATAAAAGCTGATACTTATTTTCATTGTTTCGGTTTTATATTTCTTGAATTCATCTGAATTTGCTGATGATCTACTTGTGGGGTTTTTAAGAAAAATGCAAAAACTGTCTCACTTCTGTTAAGTTAGAACAATTGATCAGAAGAATTAATTTTATAATCTGTTAATTCATCAAGAGTTTAAGTTCCTATTACATATCAGACAATATGAAGAGTATTTGCTATATAGCAGTGAATAAAATAGGCAGAATTCCTGTCCTTTGTAAGATTTACCCTCTAGCGGATGCAGGTTTCAACTATTCTGTATAGGCTACCCTTACTCTTATAAGATTCTCCACTCCTGCAGTAAAACATCACAGATCAACTTCCTGCACTTTTCATGACCTCATGAAGAAATTTATGGAAGACTGTAATCCCAGCACTTTGGGAGGCCAAAGCAGGCGGATCACGAGGTCAGGAGATCGAGACCATCCTGGCTAACATGGTGAAACCCCGTCTCTACTAAAAATACAAAAATTTAGCCAGGCATGGTGGCGGGCGCCTGTAGTCCCAGCTACTCGGGAGGTTGAGGCAGGAGGATAGCGTGAACTGGAGAGGTGGAGCATGGAGTGATCTGAGATCGCTCCACTGCACTCCAGCCTGGGTGACAGAGCGAGACTCCGCCTCAAAAAAAAAAAAAAAGAAAAGAAATTTGTGGAAGAAAATATGGAGTGTACATCCATATGCCATCTCTAAATTCTCTTTGCTTTACAGTCATCCTGCAGATTACCAGACACAGCAGGATTTTAACAATACATCTTATTTAGTAAAATAGGCTTTCTTGGGCTGCCCTAGAAACTCCCAAACTTTCTATGAAAAAAACCATCAACTACTAAACAACTGACTTAGCAAATGTATTACCAGAGCGTACACTGTTTGTAAGTTGTCAACAGCCTGTACTTAGGCAACTGCTAGCTTAAATAGCTAAAACTATTTGGCACCCACACAGAAGTTCTTGTACACACACATTACGGTTGAATTCTTTCTATGACACTCATGAAGGCATAATAATTAAGAGAGAATGTCAGTTTCTAGGTGTATCCTTTGGGGCCTTTCCACCAGCTGAAACCACAACATCATGCTAAGCTTTAGATACAAATCTGCCTACACTTGTAGCAAAAATTGGAATTCTTGCTCTGAGCAGCCTCTGAGGCACAGCATTTATGTTTTATAGCAATTCTTGTTTTTCTTTTCTTCTTTTCTTACACAGGCAAATGAAAATATCCCCCAATTTTCAGCTGCCAGAACAGCTGAATACTAATCATCATCAGAAAAATTAAATGCTTGTCTCAAAGAAGGAACTACTCCTTAGAAATTCCTGTACATCTCAGGGCAAAGAAAAAAATGTCATTGGCAATCCAGTTTTGCTACAGGATGAATGTACTTATCACACATAGCTTTGCATAGCTGAGAACAATTATAGCCCAGGGTGACCAGAAAAGTCTCAGGGTTTAGAAAGAGGTACCATAACTAGACACTGAACATTCACCTCCCAAAGTCACTCCCACCTCCATCCACCTATGTGACCTTGGGGAAAAAAATCAATCGACTTCCCTGCCTTTTCCTCCATGTCTCAAATTCTTAGGAAATACTGTTCTGTGTTCTGTGAAGCCTTCCCTGAGCTTCTTAAGCCAAATCAGCTTCCTTTCTACCCCAATTCTAGATCGCCCATACGTCCGTTATATCTCATGGTATTACTGTCGTATATTTATTATGGTATGTATTTTAGTTTATCATGTTATTTATGGCCATCTTAGGTTTTCAGGCACTACGTTATTACTATTCATCCTAATATTAATAAAATTTTTAATACCATTGTGAGTGCTTACTGCATGTCATGCCCTATATGAATATATTATCTCTACTCATCACAAAACCCACATGAGATGAGAATTAACATTATTACAATTTTTTAAAGGTGAGGAAAGTAAAACCACGAAAGACTATGCAGATGGCTAGTAAGAGCACTGAGAATCAAGACAAAACCTATTTTACTTTAAAATCCATGCTTTTAACCACTACTCTAAAGTACCACCTTTAAATAATAATAGATAACATTTACTAAAGACTTGTTAAGTGTCAGGCTCTGTACCGTGCACTCCACATACACTAGCTAATTTGATTCTCATAAAAACTCTGGGATGTAGATATAGTAATTATTATCTTAAGTTTTTAAAAATGAAATTGAGGTTAATAATGTTTAAATGACCTGCCCAAGGTCACAGAACTCTGGGAACTTGATTTGAATTCAAGTCAGTGTCCCTCCAGAGCCTGAGGTCTTAACCACTACTGTATTCCATGACCAGAGAGTAGAAGCTTTTATAATCTTGGCAAACTCTATGCAGTTTTCAGGGATAACCCCTCTGGAAACAGAAAACTGGAGCATTACCCCTTCTGAGTAATACAAATCAACCAAATTGATGAACTCCCATAGTATACTCACCTTAGTACATGTGTGGATCCGTTAATGGTTGTGGTTGAACAAGGGACAGTCTGGCCCAGAATGGAAGGTCTTCGGTAGCGCTCATCATCACAGCAGAGGATGATGAGGAAGGCACGTCTAAAAGACTTATTCAAGAAGGCGTAGAGAAAAGGGTTCAACCCGGAATTGATATAGCCGAGCCAGAGGAAAGCGGTCCACACCTGCCCAGGGACACTGTAGTCTATGAAAGGATCCACGATATTGGTGACAAAGAATGGTGCCCAGCAGAGGCAGAAGCAGCCCATGATGATGCACAGGGTCTTGGCTGCTTTGGTCTCTGTCCTCATGCGGTGAGTGCTATGCTGGTCTGCCGACTGAGGCCTGCTCTCAGAGGAGGCTCCTGCCCGTTGTAACATCTGAATCTGGTGGGCATGCTCCTTAGCTGTGACATAGATGCGGTAATAGGCCAGCACCATGAGGAGAAATGGGATGTAGAAGGCCACCACTGAGCAGGTGATGGCGTAGGGCTTGTTGACCATGAAGACACAGTATGTAGAGTTAGAGTTCTGATTGAACTTCCTCTTTTCTATCTGAGAGTTGGAGGGAGAGAGGAAATGACGAAAGGAGGTAAAATGGAAAGAAAAAGTGAAAAAGAAGTGGGAAAAATGGGGAAGAGTGTAAGAAAAGAAAAAGGGAAAACAAGAAAATGGAAGATTGGAAGATAAAAAGAAGGGGAAGAGAACAGGGAAAGAAAATGGGAGAATAAAGGAGTAAAGGGGAAAGGAAAGGGAGAAGAAAATGTATCAGCAAAGCTTTGGTTTTCTTATACGCCTACAACACAAAGAACCTCGATGATAGAAAAGGAACATGATCATATCCCAGGGCTCAGAGAACTTAGCTGTACAAGAGAGGCTGAAGGCTCCAGGACAGAAGAGAAATAAAATAGAGACGGAATCATTTATTACATTTACCCAACCAGTAGTGAAATTCTGCCTCTATTCTCCCTTCCCTGTCTTCTTGCATGTAACAGACCAGTGTCTCTTAACAGGATGCCTGTAGATCAGTAACATTAGAGTCACCCGCACTATATCTTATAAGTGCAGATTTCTGTCCATTCCCTACTGCCACGCCTCCACTTTCATCCCTGGAAGATCTACTGATTCTAAATTTTTGGGCAATGAAGCTCAGATATATGCATTTTAAGCAAGTTTTTTCCAATAATTCTAAAGTTCGTTAACATTTGAGTACCATTGCTCTCTATACCATCATAAACTTAGCTCTTTGGGGGAATGCCATGGGGCACTTTTCTGGAACCATTTTTCTACTTATTGAATTCCCTGATGAAGGTTTGTCTCATTTAGATAACACAGAGTAACAGCCTGTGTTATAGTGTAACAGCCTGTGTTTTAGTGTAACAGCCAAGAGGGGCCTTAGGGTTTGGGGGAAAGGAAGGGTAGATATTTTAATGGGAGAAAAGAATATAAAGATTGGATAGGGCAAGGTCATGAGGGACTTTGGAACCTAACCAGAGTGAGAACCTAGACAACACTCAATGCTTCAACTTACTCTCCTCCCAGTCTCTCCTGAACCCACTTCATTTAGGTGTTCACCCTAATCACTCCATTGAAAATGCTCTGGTCAAGGCTATCAATGACCTCTATGCTGCCATTCCTCCTTTTAAATGAGCCATCTACACCTTTGACATAGCTGAATCCTCCATCCTTCTTCTTTTTTCGAATATTTTATTGAACCAAAATACATATAAAGTACATAAAGTGTATACACATGTGAATCAATTATTACATAGTAAATATGACTGTGTAATTCTTGTTCAAATCAAACTATAGAATATTATCGACAACCCAGCAGCCTTCCACATGCCTTCTCCTTGTCATTAATATGCCCAAACATAGCCACTTATCTTTATCATCATAATGTAATTTTATTTGTTTTCCAACTAAGTATCAAGATAATAAAACACACAATCTGTATCTCCTTTAACTTAATATTGTATCACTCACATTATTGCGTGTACAAGTAATTTATTCTTTTTCATTGTTGTATACTATTGCATTAAGGAATAAACTACAATATTACATATTCCAATATTGACAGACATTTGAGTCATTTTTGGGTTTGTGCTATTTTGCATAAAACTGTTAGGAATATTCTTGTACAAGCTTGTGTGTGTGTGTGTGTATGTGTGTGTGTGTGTGTGTGTGTATTTTCATCTGTCTTAGGTATATACCCAGGACTGAAATTGCTGTATCATAGCTTGGGTATATACAGCCAAATGGTTCCCAAAGGGACTGTATCAATTTATATTCCCACCATGAGAGCTGGAGAGTTCCAGTTACTCCACATGCTCACCAACATTTGGAATTTATTGTCAGTATTTAGTGGTATCTCATTGTGGATTTGTTGGTGATGTTGGTAGTTTATTTGATTACATAAGTAAAATACTCCATGTGTTTTTGACTCTTTCCATTGGTTTAGATTAGGATTTGTCTTATGTTTTGTTACTGAAAAGTGTCCTGGGCATCCATATCCACATAATTATAGTGCATTGACATCACTTCTTTTGGAAAGCATGTGAGACTGAGTTTCTGCATCTGTTTCATGATTAGCACTCTGGTTCCTTCAATGGGACGAGAGCACTGCCTTCATAATGTTAAAATATTGCCTACATCTTGTCAGTCCCAATTCTTGCAGCTGTATCTTCAGTTTCAATCCGAGTAAGTTGCCTCAAATTCTCAGTGTGCCCTGTTCTCTGCATCTTTGTTCCCTGTTTACTATGTCCTGGATATTTCTTTGTAATTTTAAATTAAATCAAGTAAACTTGAATCAAATTTAAGTTCATCACAACCCTTCAGTTTCTTATTGCAGTTTTACTGTGCATTTCCTGAGAACTAATAATGTTAATCACTGTTTTGCCCTTTTGATATCCTCTCTTTTGAATTGATTTTTCAGGTATTTTCCCGTTTTAAAAATTAACTTGTGACTCTCTTTCTTATTGACTTTTAATATAATAGTTCTTTTATATTCTAGATGTCCTTTGTCAGATTTATGTGTTGCAAATATATCACTCTGTGGCATGGCTTTTCACTCTAGTATCTTGTGATAGAAAGAAGTTCTGAAAGAACCTATACTTTTGGTTAGTACTTTCTGTATCTTGTTTCTGAAATCTTTGTTTACTCCTAAGTATAAAGATACTGGCCGGGCGTGGTGGCTTACACCTGTAATCCCAGCACCTTGTGAGGCTGAGGTAGGCAAATCACTTGAGGCCAGGAGTTTAAGACCAGCCTGGCCAACAAGGCAAAACACTGTCTCTATTAAAAATACAAAAATTAGCCAGGCGTGGTGGGGTGGCTGAGGTCCTAGAATCGCTTGAACCCAGGAGGCAGAGGTTGCAGTGAGCTGAGATCACACCACTGCACTCCAGCCTGGGTGACGGAGTAAGGCTCGGTCTCAAAGATATTGTCAAGAGATGTAAAGACATTCTTTTACATGATCACTTAGCATATCATTATTGTGTTAATTTTTATGTCTTTTTTTTTTTTTTTTTTTTTTTTTTACAGGGTCTTGCTCTGTTGCCCAGGCTGGAGTGCAGTCATGGTCACTACAACCTCTGACTCTCAGGCTCTAGCAGTTCTCCCACCTCAGCTTCCCTAGTAGCTGGGACTACAGGTGTGGGCCACCACGCCCAGTTAATTTTAAAATATTTTTTGTAAAGACAGGGTTTCATTGTGTTGCTCAGACTGGTCTCAAACTCTAGGCTCAAGCTATCAGCCAGTCTCAGCAGCCCAAAGTGCTGGGATTACAGGCATGAGCCACTGTACCTGACCAGTTATTATGGTTAATTCTTCTACCCACCTGAAATTATTTTTTCTGTATGGTATGATATACAAAATATGGATATTCAATTGATCCCTGTAGCATGTATTGAATGGATTATCTTTTCCTAGTTGCACTGTGGTGTAACCTTGGTCACAAATCAGGGGACTGTATATGCATATGGCTCCATGTTTGGATTTCCTATTTGTTCTTTTTTGTCTCTCTCTGCACATACTGTTTTAACTTCTATAACTTCTTAGACATCTGGTTATAAAAGTCTTTGAACTGTGGTTTCTTTTCTTGAAGACTCTTGGATAATCTTTTATCTCAGTATTTCCATAGAAAATTTAAATTAATGTCTCAGTTTCCGTAAAAGTCTTCCAGAATTTTGATTGGAGTGAGAGTAAAATGATCAAGGGAAACTGACATCTTTACAATGTTAAGTCTTCGAATTAACTAACATGGTAATTCCTTCCGTTTGTCTTTTTAAGTATATTTCAATAATACTTTTTAATTTTATAATTTTCTTTGTGTCTTACACATCTTTTGTTAGTTTGTTTCTAAGTATTTTATGTTTTTATTCTATTGTAAATGGTACCGTGCTAAAATTCTTGTTCCTAATTGTTGCTAATAGGCAGAACTTGGTGAGGCTTTTTATTGTAAGCTGGCTGTGTATTCAGCAACTTTGCTAAGTAAGATATCAACTAATATTTCATCTTTACATCCTTTTGAATTTTCTCCAGGAAATACTCATATGATCTGCAAATAATGGCAGTTACAATTTTTTCTCTTTCCAATCCTAATATCACTTTCTCTTGTTTTATTGAGCTTGATAGGACCTCCCATCTGATTTCAAATAAAAATGAGAGTAGTTGACACCTTGTTGCACTCCCAGCTTTAGGGGATGCGCCTTCAATAATTTACTAAGTATGATATTTGCTATAAATTGTATGTCAACACCCTCTACTTGATTAAGGAAATTACCTTCTATTCTTGGTTTGATGAGATTTTTAAAAAATCATGAATGGGTATTGAATTTTGTCAAAGCATTTTTGGCAGTAACAAAACGAACATGTGGGTTTTCTCCCCTTTCTTTTACTGATGCAATGAATTACATTGATTGCATTACAATTCCTGGAATAAGTCATATTTATACTGGACCCTGTGACACACTAGTATTTTTCTTAAGGATTGAAGGACTTTTCTACCAACTGTGAACACTGCCTGCTGACAGGTCTTAGTCATCAACCTCTAGAAATAGCTCTTGACTGAAGACAGCTGCTTAACCCAATGTCACTTACCCTTCTTGGCATCCATCTGCATCCAGTGTGAATATACATATGCATGAAGATATGAAGAATATACACCTATATGATATACTCTCAAACATGCTATTTTATTCCTGTACATATTCAGCATCTTGTTTTATAGACTATTATAAGGTTTTCATGTATTATCCTCTTGAATTCATATTTTTATCATCATAAAATATTTCTACATCAAGAAATATTACTTTCTTTAAATTTTATTCTATCACTTATAACAGTAGAGTAACACCAGCTTTCTTTGAATTATCACTTGCATAGTGTATGTATTTCTATTTTATTTTCAATTTTTCTGTCACTTTATTTTTAATGGTGCTCTCTTAAAAGCAGCATATGTTTGTATTTTGTTTTGATGCAGTCTGACAACTTTGTCTTTTAGCATCTATTCTTTAAATAAATTAATATTTAATACAATTACAAATTCATTTAGGTTTGTCTATGATCTTACTGTTACCTATTAACATTTTCTGTTTCTTCTTTCCTTGTTTCCATATTTATTGCTCATTTTCAGAATAACACTTGTTTATATTAACACATTACCTCTCTTTCTATTAGCTTATTGGATATATATTCTTTTATTATCTTTATTTTAGGGGCTACAACTCATTACAGTCTATTTCATACATTTGCCATTTCCTTGGCAATGCAAAGATCCCAAACAGTCCATCTCCATTTACCTGCCCCACAACTGCCTTTTATGCTATTGTTTTCATGCATTTTAATCCTACATATATTTGAAGACCCACAAGACATTAATGTTATTGTTATTTTAATAGTCAATGTTCTCTTACACTATCCACATATTTATCATTTCCAGTGCTCTGCACTCTGTCCTGTGTTATGGTGCTTCTATCTGGGATTATTTTCTTTTAGACTGAAAAATTCTCATTTTAGTCACAGTATAAAACCTGGTGTGGAAAAATTCCCTTCGTTTTTGTTTGCCTGAAAATCATCTTGTCTTAATATCATCTTAATTTTTAAAGCATATTTTCACTGGGTATGGAATTTTAAGTTGTAGATTTTCACCAAGTCATTCCATTGTCTTCTCACTTCTTTCATTTTATTACATGGTCAGCTGTAAGTCTTCTTTTCCCTGTTAAATTTAATTTATCATTTTTCTCTAATTACCTTTGAGATTTATCAACTTGTCTTTGATTTTCAACAATTTTTAAAAAGAATTTTCTAGATATCGTTTTCTTCTTTATTTAACCTGCTGGGGCTTTGTGGAGTTTCTTGAATCTGTAACTGATGGCTTTTATCTTTTTGGAAAATTCTTAGGCACTATTTCTACTAATATTACATCTACCCATTCTCTCTCTCTTCAAATAGAATACTAATTATATGGACATTAGAAATTTTCTGTATTTTATATATATATATGTAATATATATATACACATATACATAAAAGTATATATATGGGCACACAAATATATTCTGATATGATACATATATACATACATATCAGAATGGTCTGTAATAAAATTTTATCCATTTATCTCTATCTGCTTCAATCAATATTTTATTACAAGTTTATGGTGTAACATCCTCTTGAATTGATATTTTTATCATCATGAAAAATGACATCATCTAAATTCCAGTTTACTACAAGTGTTCTCAGATATGTCAAATCTACTATTAATCATTATACTTATTTATTTCAGTGTATTTATTACTTGCAGTATTTCCATTCAATTCCCCCATCCCTTTTTTTTTTTTTTTTTTTTTTGAGACTAGGTCTTGCTCTGTCACCCAGGCTGGAGTGCAATGGCACAGTCTCAGCTCACTGCAACCTCTGCCTCATGGGTTCAAGCAATTCTTCTGCCTCAGTCTCCTGAGTAGCTGGGACTAAAGGTGCATTCCACCATGCCCAGCTAATTTTTGCATTATTAGTAGAGATGGGGTTTCACCATATTGACCAGGCTGGTCTTGAACTCCTGACCTTGTGATCTGCCCACCTTAGCCTCCCAAAGTGCTGGGATTACAGGTGTGAGCCACCATGCCCAGCCAAAAATTCCCTTTTTTTTTTTTTTTTTTGTGGTAGATGCTCATTGTCTAATTACTGCATTATCTAGATTGCCTATGAGACTGTTTCCGTTGTCTTTCTATATTTGTGGTTTTTGGCCATTTAGTCTTGCTTCCTACAAGGTCTGGTGACTTAATTAAAGGACAGACATTATGCATAAAAAAAGTACAGGTACTCTGGATGGTAGTAGCCTTCCCACAACTCGATGTATCCTGGGACCAATTTTAAAGCAAGTGCCTTACAACTTCCTTATGGAATATATATCCCTGCTAATGAATCCAGACCATAGATTTTGATCTTCATTATAAGTTTAGTATGTCAAAGCTGGAGGACTCTTAAAGATTAGTATCTAGACAGAGAGATGGTTAATTTTATGTGTTAACTTGACCAGGCATGGGGTACCTACACATTTAGTCAAGCATTATTCTGGGTGTGTCTATGAGGACATTTTTGGATGAGATTAACATTTGAATCAGTAGACTGCCAATCACCAGTCACCTGCCACCAGTGCAGGTGAACCTCATGCAATCCATTGAAGGCTTGAATAGCAGGGAACTCATGCTGCCTTACTGCCTTCAAGCTGTGATATAAGTTTTTTCCTGCCTTTGGACTCAAACTAAAACATTGGCTCTGCTGGGGCTCTAGTGTCCCTGCATTTGGACAGGACCTACACTATTGGCTCTCCTGGGACTCTAGCTTGCTGACTGCAGATCTTGGTACTGGTAAACCTCCATAATCACATGAGCCAATTCCTTACAGTATCTCTCTCTTTCTCTCTCTCTCTCTCTCTCTCTCTACACAGACACACACACACACACAGACACAGACACACAGACACACACACCCACCCATTAGTTATGTTTATCTGGAGAACCAATACACAGGGATTGGAATAATGCCTGGCATATGTTGCATGGCATCCTAGATCCCTGGTAGACCTTCTTCTCCATTGAGAACGAATGGATCTTCTCATCACAGTGCTTCACCAAGTGAGACAGTTCAGAGCTGGGCTCAGGGCTTAGTTCTCTCAACTTCTAGCCTGGAGGTCTCTTCATTCCCCAGCAGCCTCTACCCACATGATATATATTCTTCAGGTCCATGTCAGCTGATATGGTTTGGCTGTGTCCCCACCCAAATCTCATCTTGAATTGTAGCTCCCATAATTCTTACATGTTGTGGGAGGGACATAATGGGAGATAATTGAATTATGGGGTGGTTTCCCCCATACTTTTCTCATGGTAGTGAATACATCTCACGAGATCTGATGGTTTTATAATAGGAAACCCCCTTTGCTTGGCTCTCATTCTGTCTTGTCTGCAGCCATGTAAGATGTGCCTTTTGCCTTCCACCGTGATTGTGAGGCTTCCCCAGGCATGTGGAACTGTGGGTCCATTAAGCCTCTTTTTCTTTATAAATGACTCAATCTGGGGTTTGTCTTTATCAGCAGTGTAAAAATGGACTAGTGCATCAGCCTTATAGACTCTCCACATAAAATGGAATAAAGACCTTTTGGGGCAAATGACATGCCTCAGGCCCTGGAGTCTAAGCTTGGAATACTTGTCCAGTTATTTACAAGCTGTGTGACATTGGGCATGTTACTTAACCCTAATCTACATAAGCTTGTGAGCCTGGGTTTTCTCATCTGAGAAATGGGGGAAATAACTATACTTTCCACACAAGGAGGTTTTCAAGATTGTATATAAAGTATTTAGCATACTCTGGCATACAGCTATGTTAAAGAAAAAATTATTCATGACATTTGTTAAAGCGGTAAAGCAGACTTTATTCAGGACTATCAACATAGGTTATAGCGACTACTGTGATGGGGTTTTGTAGTAGAAGAGAGAGATTGAAATAGAACAAGGGAAAGTGGAAATTTATGGTGAGTGCAAATATGGTGAGTGGGGGTCAGTGGATGGAAAATTACCAATAGGAAACATCAGGAGTAAGAGAGAATTCTGGCTAAACAAACCTAGCAGGACTCTTGCTGAAGACAGGCCAAGGTGATCATAAATCAGCTGGGAGATGGTGGAGGATGAAGAACCCAATCAAATATCGAGGGTGAGGGATTCTGGCTAAACCAACTTAGCAAGATTCTTGTGAAAATTGGGCTATGTAAAAACACACATAGAAGTCCAAAAGTCGAGACCTAGATGGGACAAGGATTCAGAAAAGTCTGACTAAAGTTGGGTTAAGGAGAGGATTTTTGTCAGTATGCATTCAAAAGTGTGAGCTTTTTTTAAAAAAAAAATTAAATTATCACCCAGACCACTATCAGATTCTTAGAATACTCAATCTAATATTATTTATTCATTTAGGAATCCCATGCAAAGTTGATCAGACAGTAAACCAGTGGAGTCTGTGTGGATACTCACCAAATCAATTATGCCAATGTTATTCCAGCCTTGCATTATAGGGAGAAAAGAAATAAACGTGGGGATGACCCAGCAGCCTCCCAGCATTAATGCAATGCGCAGAGGGGTCATCTTGTTCCTGTAGACCAAAGGCTGGCAGCAGATGGCGTAATACCTGGAGAGAGAATAGAGGGCAGAGCATAGGAACGGGCAAGGAGGAATGGGAGGGAGAGAGGAGAATATATGAGAGAGAAGAGTGGAGGAAGAGGGGATGGAGCAAGGGATAGAGAAGAGCAAACATTGAGGAGAAGAGTTGAAGGGAAAGTAGAGAATAAAATAAGGAAAGAAGAAAAGAAAGAATAAAGGGTAAAAAGAGGAGAGCAAGTGGCAGACAAAGAGAAAAAGAAGGAAGAGAAAAGGGAGAAAAGAACAGAGGAAAGGAAAAGTGATTATATGATACAATACTATATACTGACCTGTGAGTTTCTGTTAATAATAATATCAATATATGCTTTGGATCACATCTGAGAATCATTGCCTACAGTTGGCCCCACAGTCATCTCCATCTCCCAATATCTGGAGGAGCTCCACACACATCAGAAGGTCTTTTCTATCTCTGGCACTGTTCAACACTATCCTGATGCCTGTGCATTGAGGAGCTTCTGCCCAGCCCTCTGGGACTCAGTGTCCAGGCAACTGTAATCTATTTGATTAGAACTTGAGGTGACCCAGGCATCCTCTACATCTGGGCTCTAACCGCTGTATCTCAGATTTGTCCCCTTACCCTTGATCACTTGCCTACGTGGAAGTGGAGCTCTAAGTCAGTGTTTTGTTGTTTTTTTTTTAAATTGTGGTTCAAGGATTCCCTTCCATCCCCCCATCACTGCCACGCTGAATCAAACTCACCTGAGGAAGTCTTTTTAAAATGCAGATCCCAAGGATCTCCTGAATCAGAGCCTGTTGGTGAACAACCTGGAGCTTGCATGTTGACAAGTGTGAGTTATTACTGCTCTTTGCTAAGGATACTAAGTTTCCCCTTCCAAATGTGTACACTTCTTGGCCTCCTTATGGCTGGGTAGGACCAAGTGACTGGTCCTGACCAATGAATCATGAACAGAATTGACATGCATCACATTTGGGACAAATATTTAACTGTTTCTGGGATACTAAGAATGTAAAATTTTGAATATTTCCTGCTCCATCATTTCCTATCTACTGGATGAGACCACCCCACTTTCATTTATTAGGGTCTGACCTCTCTCATGGGACTCACTGCTCACTCTCTTTTGATTCCATGTTCTGCCTATGATACTAGCTTTCTTCCTGCCTCCAGACAGAGGTACAACCTGCCCATTCTACCGTCTGGCCTCTAACTTCTAGACCATTCCTGCATGTTATTCTGGCCTTGGAGATCACCTCTTCCATGCCCAGGCATGGCATGGAATTTCACAACAGGCAGACTGCTACAGTAGATCTATCATTTATTTCTCTTTGGGAGAGTACAAAATATAAATGCAAAAAGAGCCTGGAGGCTAAGTCTATTCTTTAAGGTTTTATACCTTTTAATGATGAACCACCCCCATACACCCCTCATTTCATGCAGTTCACTTTGTTAATTTTTCCCACCTCTTCTCTTCTTTTCTTAATTCAAAGCATAACTAACATAACAATGGCTATATTCTTTGAAGAGGTGGTAGTAGGATGGGTTGAGAGAGAGGGTGGAATGAGGAGAGCCCAGTGTTGGAGCATGAGGAGCAGGTGTCTCAAGAGCAGGAGCAGAGAAATATCCCCTTTCCTACAAGGCACTGAGGAGCAGCTGACTGCATTGTGCCAAGAGCTCCCTGTAGCTGGCAAGTTTGGTGGGGTGTCCAGATGTGGGCCAGAGTGCAAGAAACAACAGATCAAAGAATGGGAGAGTGGCTTGCTCAGAAAAACCATTGTCTCCACTATAATTCTGACATGGCCACAAAATCAAACTAAAGACAACTCAATTGTTGAAAGAATCATTATTAGCTGGATTCCCTCCATACTGTTGGCTTACAAGAAAGCCAAATTATAATCCAGTAGCAAATTTTTCTGAATGGTGATATTCATAATCATCAGAGGTTTATTATCAACATACAATTAATGATGGATTTGAAGTGGATGAAATATACTCTTTTTTTTTTTTTTCAAATTTTGTTTCCTTCTTGATTTCCTGTTAGGGGGCAAGTTTCTTTCCATTTAACATCCTTCCTCCTTTCTCTTGTTATTAGCACTTCAAATCCTTCGGGAGTTATCTCTTTGCTGTTGCTATAGTATTGCTGGGAAAACAAATGATGGGGCTCTGACTTTTCTAGCCTAAGAGTGACACGATCAGACTTTCTCCTGGGACTTAATGTCCTGCAGAGGGATGCAAGGTGGGTAAGTTAGTAGAGGGCCCTTTATCCCAGCAGTAGCCCCTGGCAGGGCTGGGATTCATTCCTCTTCCAAAAGATATGTTGAAGTACGAACTCCCAGTAACCTTGGAATGTGACCTTATTTAGACAAAGGGTTTTATAAGAGCCAATCAAATTAAAATGAGGTCTTCAGGGTGATCCTGAATCCAATGTGACTGATGTCCTTATGAAAATAAAAATTTTGACACAGAAACTGATATGCACAGTAGGAAGGTGGCCATGAGAAGATGGAAGATTAAAGTGATGCGTCCATAAGCCAAAGAACACGTAAAGTTGCCAGCAACCAGCAGAAGCCAGATGAGGCAAGAAAGGATCCTTCCCCTACATGTTCCAGAGGGATAATGGCCCTATTGATACCTTTATTTCAGAATTCTAGCCTTTAGAACAGTGAGACAATAAGTGTGTATTGTTCTAAGCCATCCAGTTTGTGGTCCCTGTTATGACAGCTTTAGCAAACTAATACAGTTGGCTAACAACAATCTGTTGCTTGCAAGCAAAGGATCCTGCCTCACACAGAGCAGTAAAACTGGCTTGAATGCCAGATATATCTTTCATAGTATATTTTTTTCTAAGTAAAAATATCTTTTGTTTCATTCAATATACTTTCAGAACATAGCTCAAGTTTTGGCATCCTTTCTTCTATTATCCCAAAAAGGCAATAGAAGGATAAACGAAGAATGAATTCTGCCCTATTGTTGTTGTGTAATCAATATAATTTTTGAGGTTTAGAGCTAGGTGCTGAGATGTTGCCAAGAGCAGATTTCAGAAATTTTGGTTGGATCTCCAGTGTCACAAAAATCCAAAAGTTCAAAAACACAAGGCCAAACTAAGTATCCTGCAGAGCACTATTCACCACAAGCAAGGTATGGAACCAACCTAAGCATTTATCAGTGGATAAATTAATACAGAAAATGTGGTATATACACATGATGGAGTATTATTCTGCCATAAAACAAATAAATTCCTGTCATTTCCAGCAGCATGGATGGAACTGGAGGACACTACGTTAAGTGAATAAGCCAGGCACAGAAGGACAAATATTGCATGTTGTCACTCACGTGAGGGAGTGAAGAAAATTGATCTCATGGAGGTAAAGCGTAGAATGATGGTTACCACAGGCTGGGAGGGGTAGTATGTAGGGGAAGTATGAAGACGGGTCAGTGAATGCATACAAAAATACAATTAGATAGTGGGAATAAGATCTAGTATTTGGGCGGCATAATTGGGTGACTGTAGTTAACAATTGTTTATTGTATCTTTCAAAATAGCTAGAGGAGTAGATTTGGAATGCTCTCAACACAAAGAAACGATAAATGTTTGAGGTGATGGATACCCCAGCTACACTGATTGGATCACTACACATTGTATGCTTGTATCAAAATATCACATGTACCCCATAAGTATGTAAACTATCATGTAACCATAAAATTTAAAATCTTTTACATAAATAAATAATATCATCCAGGATAAAAAGTACATTTGAGAAAACAGCGTGTCTTATCTGAGAAAATTATTTGATTTCCATAAATGGATGTGGATGTTTAGAGGGTTATGATGGGAAAATAATAGAATTTACAGAAGAGGGCTTTAGAATGTATGGTTATATTGGTGCTCATAAAATTTTTACAAAAGCCTTTCTTTCTAAATCTAGCTTGGCCAGGGCTACTGCCAGTTTCCCTTGACATAATGAACATCTCATGAACGATAATATTGTCCTACATTCTGCTGTCCAAATGTTCTATGCTTTACTTTGCTTTACCCTAGATTTCTAGGAGCTGCTGCTACATAGAATTAAATAGTGGTAACAGGCTTCCTTTTAAAATTCAGCTTAAAGGAGGATACTGTGAATGTAGTACACATTTTACCAATCCCTTACACATTTTTTAACTTGAGACAGAATCTTGTTCTGTTGCCCAGGCTGTTGTGCTTATGTGATCTTGGCTCACTGCAACCTCCGCCTCCCGGGCTCAATTGATTCTCCTGCCTAGCTTCCTGAATAGCTGGGACTATAGGTGTGCACCACCACACCCAGTTAATTTTTGTATTTTTAGCAGGGACAGGGTTTCACCATGTTGGCTAGGCTTGTCTCGAATTCCTGGCCTCAAGTGATCCACCTGCCTTGGCCTCCCAAAGTGCTGTGATTACAGACGTGAGCCACCACACCTGGTCCCCTTACATATTTTACATATATAGTCAGTTCCCTGGAAAACGCATGCCAGAAATAAAGTGCCTGGACAGCCAGTCCATCCCGTAGGGGGCTATGGTGGAATACATAGAAACACGCCTAAACACAGATGTAGAAAGTTGCTCTTGTAGGATCTGGAGTGGTTAGGCAAGGGTAGGAAGAATCCTTTATCTCCTTTTTAAAAATTATCAATAAGTAAAGGGGGAAAGGGGGAAAAAGTATTTTATTTTACTTAAATTTAAATTAGGTTAGGTAAATTGTTAGTGACAGGTGAGCATATGAATAAGAAAAATACTGAATTATGTCTAGGTGTATGTTTTACTTGCTTTTGGACCTCTGCATCTTCTTCAATCTGGTCCTCTGTCTTACAGTAAATATAATTTGATTTTTGAGTGGGATTGAGTATAGAATATAAGGTTCTTATTTTGAGCTCAAATTCCAGCATCTACTTAACTTTATGTGCTCAATATTCACACCAAGGCCTGGCACCCTTGAGGCAGCAGCCCTAAATAAGTCACCTCATATCCTTCCAATGTCTTTCTGATCTTTGCTTTCAAGCAAAAAATCTAGAAAAGTAAACATCCTCTGAAGGCCGGACTCAAGAATGCAAATTAAGTAGGTGAAAACAAACACCACTGAATAAAGGGATTAATAAAAATTGAGTTCTAGTGTTAACTAATGGTGCTTCCTTAAAATTTTGATATTTGTCTGTAGATAAGACTAGACAGAAACCTGATAACTTGACTTTCATATATTGTGGCTGATTTTCAATTCCTGTATTTGGATTATAATGTCCCTGTTAATAACAGAAAGAAAACTGACCTGTCATGAACTACTCCTGCAACACATAAACACCACCACTAGACAGAATTAGCTAATTAAATTTGCAAGTTCTTTGGAGGGAGGTAAGGCAAAATGCACTGGCTGATTTGATAATAATAGCTACTATTTATTTACTGACCAAGGGCTCTGCCCATTTGATCTCATTTAATCCTCACAACTATTACATTGGTGCAAAAGTAATGGTGGTTTTTGCATTCAAGAATAATGGCAAAAACTGTGATTATTTTGCACCAACCTAACACTTTTGAGACAGGAACTATAAATATATCCATTTCACAGATGAGGAAAGGGAAGCACAGGAGTGTTCGAAATTTGCCCCGTCTCACAGGTGGTAAGAACTGAGCTGGCATCTAGCCCAGGCAGCCTGACTCAAGAGCCAGGACATAAACCTCCTATCATTTCACTCAACTGCCTCTTCCATTGAAAAGGCACTTTGGAAACAATCAAAACATGAAAATACTGAATCTCAGAACTTGAAGGATGCTGAGAATCATGAAATCCTCAAGTCCTCTGATATGGTTTGGCTGTGTACCCCCCCAAATCTCATCTTGGATTGTGGCTCCCACAATTCCCATGTGTTGTGGGAGGGACCCAGTGGGAGGTGGGAGGTGGCTGAATCATGGGGGTGAATCTTTCCTGTGTTGTTCTCATGATGGTGAATGGGTCTCACAAGATCTAATGGTTTTATAAAGGGAGTTTCCCTGCACAATCGCTCTTCTCTAGTCTGCTGCCATGTGAGACATGGCTTTCACCTACCATGAATGTGAGGCTTCCCCATCCACATTGAACTGTGAGTCTATTGAACCTCTATCTTTTGTAAATTGCCCAGTCTTGGGTATGTCTTTATCAGCAGCATGAAAATGGACTAATATGGTAAATTGGTACCAGGAGTGGGGTGATGATGAAAAGATACCCGAAAATGTGAAAGTGATTTTGGAACTGAGTAACAGGCAGAGGTTGGAACAGTTTGGAGGGCTCAAAAGAAGACAGGAAGATGTGAGAAAGTTTGGAACTTTCTTAAGACGTCTTGAATGGCTTTGACTGAAATGCTGATAATGATATAGAGAGCAAAATCCAGGCTGAGGTGGTCTCAGATACAGACAAGAAACTTGTTGGGAACTGGAGCAAAGGTGGCTCTTGTTATGATTTAGCAAAGAGACTGGTGGCATTTTACCGTTGCCTTAGAGATTTATGGAACTTTGAACTTGAGAGAGATGATTTCCGGTATCTGGTGGAAGAAATTTCTAAGCAGCAAAGCATTCAAGAGGTGAATTGGGTGCTGTTAAAAGAATTTAGTTTTATAAGGAAAGCAGAGCATAACATTTTGGAAAATTTGCAACCTGACAATGCAATAGAAAAGAAAATCCCATTTTCTGAAGAGAAATTCAAGCTGGCTGCAGAAATTTGCATAAGTAACAAGAAGCTTAATGCTAATCCCCAAGACAATGAGGAAAATTCTCCAGGTCATGTTAAAGGTCTGCACAGCAGCTCTTCCTATCACAGGTCTGGAAGTCTAAGAGAAAAAAAAATGGTTTTGTGAGCCAGGCCCAGGGTCTCTGTGCTGTGTGCAGCCTAGGGACTTGGTGCCATGTGTCCCAGCCACTCCAGGCATGGCTGAAAGGGGCCAACATAGAGCTCAGGCCATGGCATCAGAGGGTGCTTCCATGGGTTGTTAAGCCTGCGAATGCACAGAAGTCAAGAATTAAGGTTTGGAAACCTCCACCTAGATTACAGAGGATGTATGGAAATAACTGGATGCCCAGGCAGACGTTTGCTGCAAAGGCAGGGCCTTCATAGAGAACCTCTGTTAGAGCACTGCAGATGGGAAAAGTCAGGTTGGAGCCCCTGTGCAGAGTCCCTACTGGGGCTCCACCTAGTAGTACTGTGAGAAGAGGGCCACCATCCCCAGACCCCAAAACTGTAGACCTACCAACAGCTTGCACCATGCACCTTGAAAAGCCACAGACACTCAATGCCAGCCTGTGAAAGCAGATGGGAGGGAGGTCTGTACCTTGCAAAGCCACAGGAGTGGAGTTGCCCAAGACCATGGAAACCTACCTCTTGCATCAGCATGACCTGGATGTGAGACATGGATTCAAAAGAGATCATTTTGGAGCTTTAAGATTTTACTGCCCTGCTGGATTTCAGACTTGCATGGGGCCTGTAGCCCCTTTGTTTTGGTCAATTTCTTCCATTTGGAATGACTGTATTTACCTAATGCCTGTACCCTCATTGCATCAAGAAAGTAATTAACTTGCTTTTGATTTTACAGGCTCATAGACAGAAGGGACTTGCCTTGTCTCAGAGGAGACATTGGACTGTGGACTTCTGATTTAATACTGAAATGAGTTAAGACTTTTGAGGAACTGTTGGGAAGGCATTATTGGTTTTAAAATGTGAGGACGTGAGATTTGGGAGAAGCCAGGAGTGGAAGGATATGGTTTGGCTGTGTCCCCACTCAAACCTCATCTTGTATTGTGGCTTCCACCATTCCCATGTGTTCTGGGAGGAACCCAGTTGGAGGTGGTTTAATCACTGGGTGGGTGTTCCCCATGCTGTTCTCATGATGGTGAGTGGGTCTCAAAATATCTGATGGTTTTATAAAGGGGAGTTTCTCTGTACAAGCTCTCTTCTATTGTCTGCCACCATGTGAGGTGTGCCTTTCCCCTTCTTCCATGATTGTGAGGCCTCCCAGTCATGTGGAATTGTGAGTACATTAAACCTCTTTCTTTTGCAAATTGCCCAGTCTTCGGTCTGTCTTTACCAGCAGTGTGAAAATGGGCTAATACATCCCCTCTAAAATGAAGTGTGTCCCCAAACCTGCTTAATTTTTCTAGGGATTTGGAATTCACCAGTTCCTACTGCAGTACATTCTAAACTTAAGGGCATGCTAAAGTTAAGAAAGTTTCCTCTAAAAATCAATTTTTGGTAGCTTCCAGTTTTTCCCTCTGGCTTAATTTAAATTTCTATCTAATTCTTTTTCTGCATAGTGCTTCTAGAGACATCGAAAGAGAGCTTTTACATCCCTCTGAAGTCTTATTTTCTGCAGGTAAAACATTCCCTGTTGCTCTCAACCAGGGGTGACTTTGCTCATCAGGAGACATTTGACAATGTCTGGAGACTTTGTTGTTGTTGTCGCCACAATTGGGAAGGAAATGCTACTGGCATCCAGTGGGTAGAGGTCAGGAATTCTGCTCAACATCCTACAGTGCACCAATAACAATACCGGTCTATGTCAGTAGTGCTGAGATTGAGGACCCCTGGTTTAGATAAGGGGATTTTCACCAACAGCAGGAGTGGAGCTCCTTGTCTTCTACATGTGCTATAGCATGTCTCTATCTCTTAAGAGTGGGGTGCCACAAGGACAGCACTATGTTCTGGTGCATCCTGTATGGACCAAAAACCACTGCATTGCCTTCCACTTTGCTCACTATAAGTTAATATAGCCTAGGGGATACCCAGAAGCACAGGACACCTGTGCCTCTCAAAAAGAAAATGATCTAGGACAGGAGGTGGGAAAACTGTCCCCCAACTGATGTATAAGCTCCATGAAGGCAGCAATGTTTGCCTTGTTCTGCTTTGTGTCCATGATCGCTAGTACAATGCCAGATATATTGTAGATACTGACAAACTGAATTTTTAAAAAATAACAAACTCTCAATCACTGCCAAGTACAATAAATTCCATAAAAATATGTTACCAAATTTTGGAGATGTGAACAGGCATATCTAGTAGAGGGATGGGGAAAGACTTTCTTCAACAGTGGTTTTTCAAGTCAAATGTTAGAGACTGGGTCAGGATGGTGGATGAGAAAGTGTAATCTAAGTGCTGCAGACGGCATAGCAAAGGCTTGAAGAGAGCAATTATATATATGAAATACATACCTATTAATGTATATTCCTTTATCCATATATCCCTATAAACATAACAGTAAGGTTCATGAAATTGTAGGGTGTTCACAAGGAAGTAGACAAAAATAAGCCTAAAATGACTGACTGGGGCACGTCTCAGAGCAGTGGTTCTCAAATTGTATCATCTGTCAGAATCACTTAGAGGATTTGTTGAAACACAGATTGCTGGTAGGTCTGGAGTGGGGCCAAATAATTTGTATTTTTGATATGTTCCCAGGTGATGCTGTTGCTAGTGGACTGGAGACCACACTTCAAGAACCATTGTCTTAGAGGTTTTGAATATTAGGGTAGGAGGAGTTACTAAAAGATTTTTAAGCTGGAAAACGTCCATCACAATCAACATTGCTGCGTGCTGTACTAAAGAAGCTGAATTAAGACAAAGTCAAGAGAAGGAGTTGTTGATTCATATGCTAGGTGGACAGTGTTGAACAGGAAAAGTAATTATCTTATCTCAGGAATACATGAATCAGCAAGGTATGTTCTCCAGCCTTCCATTGGGTATCTCCCATTCTTCCTTAACCAGAAAACTTTTACAAAGTAGTTAAATGAATGTTCAAATGATGAGTGAAGTTCCAGATGGCCAGGATTAACTAAAATGAAGCAAGGATATTTACAAAGTAATTTCTTATGCAAAACATTTCAAAAGTATTGCTCATAAAACTCCATTAAAATCTGCTTTTGTAGACCAGCCACCAGCTTCTCCCACTGGAGCCATGTGCAAATGTGTGATCAAATTGCTTTTAAATGTCTCTGGGGACACAATTTACTTTGACAACTCTTAGTAGACAGCCATGTATTTTAAGCACCATGCTAATCCCTTCCGTGCTCCTTCTGCAATTAAGGAAAATTCTACCTCCTCACTTCCTGCCCTCCCAACCACAGAAAAGGCACAAGAAGCAGTGATAATAACTTGGAATTCTAGACTGTCAGAATTGGAGGGGATAGTAGCAGGCAACTTTATGTCTTCACAATTGGGTACCAACTTTCCCTGCCTTAACTGCTTACTAGCTCTGTGGTCTTAGAATCAGTTACTAACCTCAAGAAGATCCAGTTTCCTCATCTTCAAAGTAGGAATAATTATGTCTACCTCCAAATATGCTTCTACTTCACTGTCAGAATTGATGAAATAGTATGTTTAAAACATAGGAAGTTCTTGGCACATAAATATCCGTTTAATACATATTATTATAAACAGACTCAAATATATTTTGGAATTGTGAGCTCTATATTATTTAACAAATAATAAAAAGTCACTTGGTTCAATATCTTTCCCTAACAGTTGATTCTAAGAAATATAAAGGTGAATGAATTGGTCTTTAAAGGCGAATGAAAGCATTAAGACCATATTTGCTATGTGTAATGGAGTTGGTTACATGTAAGATCTAGTAATCATACATTGTTGCTTAAGCTGCTGAGTTTTGATATAAATATTACATGCCAATAGATAACAACAGGGTAAACAGGTCATGTATAGCTTGGGGCAGCTGTTCACTGGTTGAATAGCAGTCCTCCTAGCAAAAGGTGGTTCAAAACATTTTTGTAGCAGAGCTCTGGATGAAGAAACGTGTGTTTCTGTTCTTAGTAACTCTTTTTGGCTATATTTTAGTTCCCCTTGTTCCCCCTTTGAGGAAGTGGAGAAGACAGAAGAGCAGTAGTAGCTTTAAGAAAAACTAAAGGCATCTTCCCTGTGGTTCCCAGGCTTGGCAAGCTTCCAGGCACCTGGAGGATCAGTGAGGAAGACCCAGCAGAGATATTCACCAGGAGCTGGAGACAGGAAAAGGGGCTGAGGAAATAGCCAAGAGCAGAGGCAGGACTGTGGGTTCCAGGAAGGAAAAACTGTAGGGGTAGGGGGACAGAGAGAGACTCTTTTCTGTCAGAGATCTGGAGGACATCAGTTTGGGCCCTTGCAGGAATTATAATCCCATGAGCAATCTTCAGATTTAATGTTTATTATGCTCCTATCTTAAATATTCTTCTGTGGGTGGGCACGGTGGCTCATGCCTGTAATCCCAGCACTTTGAGAGGCCAAGACGGGTGGATCACTTGATGCCAGGAGTTTGAGACCAGCCTGGCCAACATGGTGAAATCCTGTCTCTACTTAAAATACAAAATTAGCCAGGTATGGTGGCGAGCACCTGTAATCCCAGCTACTTGGGAGGCTGAGGCAGGAGAATTGCTTAAACCCAGTAGACGGAGGTTGCAGTAAGATGAGATCCTGCCACTGCACTCCAGCCTGGGTGACAGAGTGAGACTTCTTCTAAAAAAAAATTATTCTGTACCTTCACGATAATAAAATTTGTAAGAAAGGGAGTGTCAGTCATCTAGAAAGGCATTTTATAACCGACTACAGGAAAAAGAATAACCTGCCAAAAATGTCATCTAAAAACATCTTGGCAGAGCTTACTGGACACACATAGAAGTTACCAAAGTGTTACTTTATAGCATATATATTAATTAATCAACCTGCCAGCAGATACTGACTGATTGTTCCACTGACTCATAGAGACTCAGATCAGGAGTCACAATCCCTGTAACGTCCTCGCTGGCCCTCAAAATCAGTGAATGGTTCTCCATCTCTGCTCTGGTTTTTTACAGTACCTTGTATGTATCTGTAACACAGTATTTTCCTAACTATATTGTAATTGTCCACATTCTTTTCACCTGCTACAACTACTACTATTCCTGCTACATACACCATTCATTTATTGATGGCACACTATATGGCAGGAAGTGTATTCTATGTTATATCTAATTTCTAAAGGAACTCTACAAGGCAGCACCCATCCTCATTTCAAATATGAGAAAACTGGGGCTTGGAGAGTTGAATCCACTTACCCAAGATCATACAACTAGGTTATGGTAGAACTTAGTCTTAAACCCACATCTGCTGAAGTCTATGCCTTGGTGACACTGGTAAGTGGGACAAGGCTAGACAAAAGTGACTCTATCTAGAAAGAGGAGAAGACCATGCAGTGCCCTAGAAGCTTTATGGGCTGAGGATACACAAGAAAAAGACATATTTAATGATGAACTTACAGATAAGGTAATATACAGGAAGAATAACTCAGGAGCTATTACAGTAATCCAGAAATGAGATGGGAAGAAGTAATAAAGAAGAAGAAGATATATTTCAAAGATATTTACAGGAAGTGGCCAAGACAGCAGACTAGAAGCAGCTAGTGTGCACAGCTCTCATGGAGAGGAATGAAAGAAGCAAGTAAATGCAGCACCCTCAACTGGTCCATCCACATCCACATATTGGGACTACTCAAGGAAGCAACTTGACCCACAGAGAATGAAGATAAGCAAGGCAGGACGTTGGCCCTCCTGGGAGTGACATGGATCCAGGGGAACCTCCCCTGCCCAGGAAAGTAGTGAATGAATGTGTGACCTCTGGAACCCATGATTCTGCCACAGATCTTTACAACCCTTGGGTCAGGAGATTCCCCTGTGAACCCACTGGACAAGAGCCTTCAGTTTGACACATAGAGCTACATGGAGTCTTGTCAGAGCAGCCGCGCAGGCACGTGCAGATACCTGGGAACCCTAGATACCTGGGCTTCCTGTGCTTCCTGGCAAAAGTAGCTGCAACTCTGGCAAAGCAGAAGGTAGATCCTTGTACATACCCTTAGAAGGGGCATTAATCTAGGGGGCTGAGCAGCAACAGTCTGCAGGCCCCACTTCCACATTATCTCACAGGATAAGCCCCACTGGCTTGGAATTCCAGTCAGCCACTAGTAGCAGCATTGCACCTCCATGAGACAGAGCTCCCAGTGGGAGGGGTGGGCTGCCATCTTTGCTGTTGGGTGACTTAGCCATTCTAGCCTTTGGATTTTGGAGAGTCCAAGTTGACCAGGGGAAGAAGCTGTTCCCTAGCACAGCATAGCTGTTCTATGAAAACGTGGTCAGACTGCTTTTTTAAGTGGGTCTTGATCCCGCTCCTCTTCACTGGGCAGGACCTTCTAACTGGGGCCTCCAGCCACCCCTGCTGGGGCTCTCTGGCCAACAGAAGCTCCCTGGGATGGAGCTCTCAGAGGAAGGGTTGCGATGCCATCTTTGCTGTTTGGGTGACTTAGCTGTTCTACCCTTTGGGCTTTGGAGAGTCTGAGGTGACTGAGGCCTAAAGCAAATCCCCAGCATAGCACAGCTACTCTACAAAACTGTAATTAGACTGCTTTTTAAAGTGAATTTCCAACCCCATTCCTCCTCACTAGGCAAAACCTTCCAACTGGGGTCCCTGGCCACCTCTTAGCAGGTGCATTTGGGCTGGTAACAAGTATGTACCTTCCTGGGATGGAGCTCCCAGAGTGAGGGGAAGGCTGTCATCTTTGCTGTTTTGCACTTTTCACTCTTGATGCCTCCAGGTAGTGGGAAATTCAAGGTGACCAGCAACTGGAGCAGGCCCCCAGCATACTGCAGCAGCCCTATGTTAAAGTAGCCAGACTTAAGTGGGTGCCTGTTCCCATATCTCCTCACCAGGTAATTCCTCCAGGCCTGGACCTCCAGCCATCCCCTGCCAGAGATATTGAGCCAGTAGCAACTTAAGACCTCCCTGGACAGAGACTCCAGGGGCAACTGAAAGCCTCTCTGCCATTGCCTCTGCAGTGGAGCTGCCCTTACTACTCTTGGACTAATGAAGGAGCAAAGACCCTAAGTGCCTTCTCTACACCTTCAACAAGCTGCACTGGACCCAAGGAGAGGAGGCCAGACCATTTCTCATGGGTCCCACCTACTCCTTCTGCTTGCACCAGATAGGTAATCCCTGACTTGGGCCCCAGCACATACCCTCCAGCCTGGGCTGATTGCACTGAGCAACTCCTGACCTCAATCTCTCTGGGGTGGAGCCTCCAAAAGACAAGCAAAAGACCCTTGACCACAACCACTACTAAGGTCCCTTCCTCTGCTGCCTCCAAGTGCAGGAAGGAACATGAATACTGAGATTGCCCCAGAGGTACAGTGGGCAGCCCAGGAGTTCCAAGCCATGATCTTCAGCCAGCATGCAAGGGGGAGAAGAACCACACCTTCAGAGCATTTAGAGAGAACACAGCTGCAACTGTGAGGAAACAGCAGAGCCACACAACTGAACAAGAGTCTACCAATAGATCATATGTCTAAGTGCCATCCACAGGACCACACCTCAATGCTTTAACACCAAAAAATACCTCATTTACATACCCACCTCTGAAACCAAAGACAAGAAGTGAGCTTCAAACAAGGACTGTACACAATGCATTGGCCCTGTGAAAACATGCAGGAAAGGAGTCTATTGACTGTACTCAATCTACACTGCAGTTAAAGGAATACCCACATACAGAGATGAAAATCAACCAATGCAAAAACTCTGGTAACTCAAATGACCAGAGCATTGTTATGTTTCCAAATGACTGCACAAGTTCTCCAGTGAGAGTTCTTAACCAGGCTGAGCTGGCTGAAATGACAGAAATATAATTCAGAATATGAATAGGAATGAAGATTATCAAGATTCAGCAGAATGGCAAAATCCAATCCAAGGAAACTAAGACATACAATAAAATGATACAGAAGTTGAAGGATGAAATAACCAGTAAAAAAAAAAAAGAACATAATGGATCTGACAGAGCTGACTAACACAATACAAGAATTTCACAATGCAATCAAAAATATTAACAGCAGAATAAATCAAGCCGAGGAAACTTTCTCAGAACTTGAAGACTGACTCTCTAAAATAAGACAGTTAGACAAAAATAAAAACAAAATAATTAAAAGGAATAAGGAAAACCTCTGAGAAGTATATGATTATGAAATGAAGCCAAATCTATAAATCACTGGCATCCCTGAAAGGGATACGGAGAAAGCAAACAACTTGGAAAGCATATTTCAGAATATGATTTATGGAAACTCCCCCAAACTTGCTAGAGGCCAACAGTCAAATTCAGGAAATACAGAGAATTCTTGCAAGATTGTACACAAGAAGATCATCCCCAAGACGCGTAATCATCAGATATTTTAAGATAAAAATGAAAGAAAGAATGTTAAACACAGCTAGAGAGAGAGAGGAGGTCACCTACAAAGGGAACACCATCAGGCTGAAAGCAAACTTCTCACCTGAAACCCTACAGCCAGAAAGAATCGTAGTGCTATAATCAACATTCTTAAAGAAATATCTTCAACCAAGAATTTCATTTCCAGCCAAACTAAGCTTCGTAAGTGAAGGGGAAGTAAAATTCTTTTCAGATAAGCAAATATTGAAGGAGTTTGTTACCACCAGACCTGCTTTACAAGAGATCTTGAAAGGAGCACTAAATACAGAAAGGAAAGACTGCTACCAGGTAATACATAAACACACTTAAATACACAGACCAATGATATATAAAGCAATCACACAAACAAACCAGCATAATAACCAGCTAACAATACAATGACAGAATCAAATCCACACATATCAACATTAGCCATGAATGTAAATGGATTAAATGCCTCACTTAAAAGTCACAGAGAGGCAAGCTGGATTAAAAAAAAAAAAGCATGACCTGGCCAGGTGCAGTGGCTCATGCCTGTAATCCCAGCACTTTGGGAGGCCAAGGCAGGCGGATCACAAGGTCAGGAGATCAAGACCATCCTGGCTAACACGGTGAAACCTGTCTCTACCGAAAATACAAAAAATTACCCAGGTGTGGTGGTGGGTGCCTGTAGTCCCAGCTACTCAGGAGCCTGAGGCAGGAGAATGGCGTGAACCTGGGAGGCAGAACTGGCAGTGAGCCGAGATCCCACCACTGCACTCTAGCCTGAGGGATAGAGCGGGACTCCGTTAAAAAAAAAAAAAAAAAAAAAAAGCATGACCCAGTGGTAAAAGACTCATCTCACACTTAGTGACACCCGTAGACTTAAAATAAAGGAAAGGAGAAAAACCTATCAAGCAAATGGAAAACAGAAAAAAGCAGGGATTGCAATCCTAATTTCAGGCAAAACAGACTTCAAACTAACAAAGATTGAAAAGGACAAAAAAGGGCATTACATAATTGCAAAGGGTTCAATTCAACAAGACCTAGCTATCCTAAATACATATACACCCAACACAGGAACACCCATATTCATAAAGCAAGTTCTTAGAGACCTACAAAGAGACAAAAATGCCCACACAGTAACAGTGGAAGACTTCAACACTCCACTGACAGCATTAGACAGATCATGGAGGCAGAAAGTTAACAAAGATATTCAGAACCTGAACTCAACATTGACCAAATGGACCTGATAGACTTCTACAGAACTCTCTACCCCAAAACAACAGAATATACATTCTTCTCATCACCACATGGCACACACACTTAAATCAATCACATAATTGGACATAAAACAATCCTCAACAAATGCAAAAGAACAGAAATCATACCAAATACACTTTCAGACCACAGTGCAATAAAAATAGAAGTCAAGGCTAAGAAAATCACTCAAAGCCATGCAATAACATGGAAATTAAACAATATGCTCCTGAACGACTTGTTGGTAAGTAATAAGATTAAGGCAGAAATCAAGAAGTTCTTTGAAACTAATGAGAAGAAAGATATAACATAGCAGGGTCTATGGGACACAGCAAAGGCAGTGTTGGGAGGAAATTCACAGCACTAAATGCCCACATCAAAAAGTTATAAAGATGTCAAATGAACAACCTAACATCACAACTGAAAGAATTAGAGAAGCAAGAACAAATCAACCCCAAACGTAGCAGAAGACAAGAAATAACCAAAATCAGAACTAAATTGAAGGAAATAAAGACACAAAAAAAACACTCAAAAGATCAATGAACCCAGAAGTTAGGTTTTTGAAAACATAAAGAAGATGGATAGGATACTAGCTAAAGTAATAAAGAAGAAAAGAGAGAAAATCCAAATAAACACAATTAGAACTGACAAAGAGGATGCTACCACTGATCCCACAGAAGTAAAACTAGTCAGAAACTACTACAAACACCTCTATGCACACAAACGAGAAAACCTAGAAGAGATGGATAAATTCCTGGACACATACACCCTCCCAAGACTGAACCAGGAAGAAATTAATTCCCTGAACAGACTAATAATTAGCTCTGAAATTAAATCAGTGATAGATAGCCTACCAATCAACAAAAGCCCACACCTGATGGATTGACAGCCTAATTCCACCAGATGTAGAAAGAATACCTGGTACCATTCCTACTGAAACTCTCCCAAAAAATTGAGGAGGAGAGACTGCTCCCCAACTCATCTTGATACCAACACCTGGCAGAGAAGCAACAAGTCAGGCCAGTATCTTTACATGAGTATCAATGCAAAAATCCCTAACAAATTACTTGCGAACTGAATCCACCAGCACATCACATAGCTAATCCACCATGATCAAGTAGGCTTCATCCTCAGGATGCAAGGTTGGTTCAACATACACAAACCAATAAATGTGATGCATCACATAAACAGAAGTAAAGACAAAAACCACATGATAATCTCAATAAAAGCAGAAAAACGCTTTCAATAAAATTCAATAGCTCTTTATGTTAAAAGCTCTCAGAAAACTATGTATTGAGGGAACATACCTCAAAATAATAACAGCCATCTATGACAAACTCACAGCCAACACCATAATGAAATGGCAAAAGCGGGAAGCATTCCCCTTTAAAACTGGCACAAGACAAGAATGCCCTCTCTCTTCCACTAATATTGGAAGTCCTAGCCAGGGCCATCAGGCAAGAGAAAGAAATAAGGAGCATCCAAAGAGGAAGAGAGGAAGTCCAACTACCCTGTTTTGCAGATAACATGATTCTATATACAGAAAACCCCATAGTATTGCCCCCAAAGCTCCTTCAGCTGATAAACAACTTCAGCAAAGTTTTGGGATACAAAATCAACATACAAAAATCACTAGCATTCCTATATACCTACCACAGCCAAGCTAAGAGCCAAATCAGGAAGGCAATCCCATTCACAACTGCCACAAAAAGAATAAAATACCAGGAATACACCTAACCAGGGAGGTGAAAGATCTCTACAATGAGAATTACAAAACACTGATCAAAGAAATCAGAGATGACACAAAGAAATGGAAAAACATTGCATGTTCATAGCTGGGAAGAATGAATATTGTTAAAAGGGCTGTACTGTCCAAAGCAATTTATAGATTCAATGCTATTTCTATCAAACTACCAAAAACATACTTCACGAAGTAGAAAAAAACTACTTTAAAATTAAAATGGAACCAAAAAAGAACCCACACAGTGCAGGCAATCCTAAGCAAAAAGTACAAAGCTGGAGGCATCACCTCACCTGACCTCAAGCTATACTACAGGGCTACAGTAACCAAAACAGCATGGTACTGGTATGAAAACAGAAACATAGACCAGTGGAGCAGAATAGAGGGTCAGAAATAAGTCCACATACCTACAACTATCTAATCTTTGACCAAGCTGACAAAAACAGACAATTGGGAAAAGGATTTCCTGTTCAATAAATGGTGCTGGGTAACCGGCTAGCCATATGCAGAAGACTGAAGCTGGACCCCTTTCTTACACCATATACAAAAGCCAACTCAAGATGGATTAAAGACTTAAATGTAAAACCCAAAACTATAAAATGCCTGAAACAGAAACTAGGTAATACCATCCCAGACATAGGAACAGGCAAAGATTTCATGACCAAAAGCAATCACAACGAAAGCAAAAATTGACAAATGGGATCTAAACTTCAGAGTTTCTACACATCAAAAGAAACTATCAACAGAGCAAACAGACACTAGAGAATGGGAGAAAATATCTTCAAACTATGCATCTGACAAAGGTCTAATATCCAGCATTTATAAGGAACTTAAACAAATTTACAATAAAAAAAGACAATCCCATTAAAAAATGGTCAAAGGACATGAACAGACACTTTTCAAAAGAGGACATATATGCAGCCAACAAGCATATAAAAAAAGAGCTCAATATCACTGATTGTTAAAGAAATGCAAATCAAAACCACAATGGGATACCATCTCACACCAGTCACAATGGCTATTACTAAAAAGTCAAAAAATAACACATGCTGGTGAAGTTGTGGAAAAAAGGGAACACTTATACACCATTGGAGGGAGTGTAAATTAGTTCAACCATTGTGGAAGCAGTATGACAATTCCTCAAAGAGCTAAAAGCAGAACTATTATTCGACCCAGCAATCCCATTACTGGGTATATACTCAGAGGAATATAAATCATTCCACCATAAAGACACATGCACCCAAATGTTTATTGCAGCACCCTTCACAATGGCAAAGACATAGAATCAACCTAAATGCCCAACAATGATACTTTAGATAACAAAAATGTGGTATATGTACACCATGGAATACTATGCAGCCATGTAAAATGGCAAAATCATGTCTTTTGCAGGAACATGGACAGAGCTAAAGGCCATTATCCTTCATAAACTAATGCAGAAGGAGAAAACCAAATACTGCATGTTCTCACAAATGGGAACTAAATGTCGAGAACTCAAGAAAACAAAAAAGAGAACAAAAGACATTGGGTCTACTTGAGGGTGGAGGGTGGGAGGAGGGAGAGGAGCAGAAAATCATATTAGGTACTGGGCTTATTAATATCTAGGTGATGAAATAATGTATACAACAAACCCCTGTGACACAAGTTCAACTATGTAACAAACCTTCAAATATACACCCAAACCTAAAATAAAATTTTAGGTTTTAGTGTGTGTGTGTGTGTGTGTATATATATATATATATAATTTTTATAAAATAAAAAATTTTTAAAGGTATTTATAAAAAGAATAGATGTGATTTGGCATCCAGTTGATCATGGGAAATAAGTAAAAGATGACCTCAAAAAATTGTGTTTCAATGGCTGAAAGATTCACCTTCAATGTACAACATGGAAGAGGATATAGTACTAGTTTACGACAAAAATGTCTACTTGGAGCACACTGAGGTTTGAGAAAACAGAAAGATGTTTAAGGCAAGATGCTGAGCAGACAGACAGAGATAGAACCCCAGAGCCCAGGGTGTGAGAGCGGTGAGGGAGAGACAAGAGCAGAGGTGCAGGTGAAGCCACGGGATAAATGAGGTTTCCAAAGGAAAGAGGGGACATACTCAGGGCTGGAAGGCTAAGGATCTAACCTTCAAGGGCACTCAGCTATGAGTCAGAAAGAACCAGATGACTATCAGTGTCTGGGAAGGCCCTCGCTACAGCCTCTAGGAATTTGCATTGAGAGAGGAAAACAATAATGGAATAGTCCTTGTGGCTAACATTAATTGAACGCTTACCAAGTACCATGCACTGGTCTATGTATTATTCAGTTTATTAACTGAATAAGAAACACTCAGTTATTTATTCCTCACAAGTCATAAAAGAGAAGGGGAAAGATTTTCTATTAATAACACAAATTTTACAGATAAAACAAAGTCCAGAAAACCTTTCTCACTTCTCCAAGGTCAAACACTTGACAACCAGTCAAGCTGTGACTGAACCTAAGCAGCCTAGCACCTTGGGTCTCATTCTTAACCATTTTCTATATTGAGAGTTCTGTGAGGACAGAGAAACTAATCCCAGAGTCATATCAAACAACCAAAAGTCACATTTCAGCATTCTATGCTCAGCCAAACATATATGGAACAGCTATTACCGTCCAGAAAGAAAAACACATGAATAGATGACATAAGGCCTACTCTCAAGAAGTTTATATTCTAGAACAAGGCAGACAAATCAAGCAATTATTGAGACGCACATACTAAGAACCTTATATTAACCACGATGCTTAGATTCAATACTCCATGGGAGCTCAGAGGAAGAAATGACAAATTTTTATGAATGAAGCCCAGTCAATCATTGGAGAAGGTGACACATGTTATCTGAGTATTGAAGAAAGGTGGATGGTTGCCAGAAAAATAAAAGAAACCCAAGGCACAGGTAGCAACATGCAGGTATAAGGAAACATATCACATTCAGGGAATGAAAACAGATCACTCATGGGGAGGAGTTGAGGTAGCAAAATCAGACTGAGAATACATTGGAAAAGCAGTAAAAGCCAAGCTAAGAATTTAGTTTTTAGTTAACAAGGGCTTTCCTGGGGGTTTTCACATGTGTTTTCAGGAGCAGCCACTCCCCAGGCCTCACCAACTTCCCTGTCCCCTACTGATATCCACAGCACCTACAGGTCCCGGCAGCAGCATCACTTCCTCAGGAGCCTACCCTGCTTTGAAGATTGCAACTTAGCAGACTCCAATGTTTTTTTTTTTTTTCTTCTCCTTATAGTACTCAATGGTCACCAATTTTACTGTAATTATCTGTTTACTCTCTGTATTCCCAACTAGACAAAAAGTTCCATGATTCAGAGCTTTTTCTGATCATTCACCACTGTATTTACAATGTCCAGAACAACTCATAGTAATTAGTAAGCACTCCATAAATGTTTGATGAAATGAATATAAAAATAACAGTTCATACCCTCTGGCATGAAATTTGACCAACAAATATTATTATGTACAAAGCCTGAACCTGCCCTAAAAGGGTACGTGAGAAGGAGAAACTTTTAATATAATTTCCTTGTGAAATGCATTTCAATCCTATTGGGAAAACAAATGTAATTGTGTGACACAGTTCACAATGACAGACACTTTTCATTTACACATTCCAAAACTGAATTATACTCCGGGGAGATGATTAAGAAATGCAAACACATTTATCTCCAGCACAAGATTAAACATGCAACCTTGAAGTAAGAATCGTATGTTTTACAAGTAAACCTGTTTAAAAGAGGATCTGAGACTAAGAAATTGTTGGAGAATTTTGCAGACAAAACACATCACATTTTCGAGCTGTGCAGAGGAAGGGTGACAATTCAGCTGGATGTATCTAAAAGAGAATTTTGCAATACTATGGAGAATGCTGTCTTCAATGAAGTGAAACTGACTTTTTTTTAAAAAGGGAATTACATTTTATGCTAAGTGAAGGACAAAGTATAACATGTTCAGAGAAAGGGGATAAAAATGGTTAAAAGTCTGAAAAGTATGGCTTATGAGGCCAGCAGAAGGATCTAGAAATATTTGGCTTAATATAGGGAGGACTTGGGGATGATATACCTCTGTTTTGCTGTGGAGGCTCCATAAAGATACCTGTAGGGTCTGGCCAGCCTAAAGGCAATTGGTATCTCCTCTTCTTGTCTGCCCAACACCCATCTTTCCAGTGGGAACTGCCTTTCCTTCACACCACTTGCTTTTGGTAAAGCTGAGAGTCATGATGCCTGACCTCTGCCCAGTAACAAGGATGTGTCATCTCCACACCACAGTGACTGGTTAAGTGAAGAGTGTTTGACTCAAGCAAAGCCATCAAAAGTTCTTCCATGAAAAACAGCACTTAGGTTTCTCTTCCTATGGACTTGCATGTTAAGGATGGTTTAAGATTTGTTGCCTGTGACTATTTTTCTTTCCTGGGGGAAGAACCCAGCCTAAGAAAAAATCTAACAAGAAACCAGAGCTGGTGGACAGCATAGAGACAAAGAGGGACAGATAGAAAGAGAGGGATAGACATAGAGAAACAGAGGAGGAGGTAAACAGGGTGAATGAGAAGGCAAGATGGAGACAAAGAGGAGGGAGAAACAGAGAGGGGCAAACTTAGACTAAATGACATTGTTCAAATCCTTATAGAGAGCCATGTCTGAAGCCAGACTTTTCAGTTATTTGAACAATCAATTTATTATCTGCTGCATGCTGCTGAAAAAAACATTGCTAATAGATCATCCAATAAGCAAGTTGGTAAAAACATTACATTCAGGTAATTCAATGGCATATATACAGTACAAGCCCTCTTCAAGGGCGTACTTAAATCATAAACTCAAAATATATTCAAATAAGTCTGCTTATTACATATGAAATCACTGGCATTTACAGGCAGTTGCTATTTACCATGGTTACCTCAGGTTATGCAGCTGTGGAAGTGGATATTGAAAGAACTGGGGACATTTTTAGTTTTACTTGTGAACTGATGGCCTTTTTTTTGCAATGCTCAGATATTATTAATATTGTGACTTAAAAAATCTGTAAGAATTAGAAAAGAATTTGATTGTTAGAAAAAATCAAATACAAGCTTGTGAACAGGGAGGAGGTTAACCAAGATTAATGTGGGAGTGATGCACCCATAAGAGATGGTGAGGGCTCCCTTGAGGGAGAAGTGAGTGTGCTTGGTGAGAAAGCAGAGAGAACACACTGGTCAGGAAGATTTCCATGCTCCCTGGCTTGTTCTGACCTCAGAGGGAACTCCCAGCCCCGAAGCAGAATGTTCTCGGAGAACTGAGGAATGCGCCATTCTAGCAACATTTTCAGCTAAAAGGCTATTGTGGAGGGACTTGGATTTGAGAAGGTTACCTTCTAGCAAAGGGAAAATTGAAGTTTAAAATGTATATTACAGAAATTAGTAAAAGTGAAGGCTCCCAACCCCAATTCAACTGACCATCCACTCTGGCCAGCACTACACCCTATGCCCTACCCCTCAAATAACCAACTGTTAATGGTTTGGTGAAAATTCATTCATGTTCTTTCTTTTTCATTCTCAGTCTCTCTCTCTCTTTCTCTCTCTCTCTCTCCACACACACTCATGTAAACCCAGATACATGAATCTCTATATTTGTTTTATAAAAGTGGAATTATGCTAAGCATTAGAGTCTGTCACTTACTTCTTTTTCCCCCAACATAATACAACAGTGATATCTTTCTAGGACAACACGAGTCATTATTTCTCATGGTTTTCAATGGCTGTCTTATATTTCACTTTTAAAACTAGTACTCTGTTATGACTACTTGGTTAGTTTTTACTCACCACAGAACTTTAGATCTTAAAAAATCAACTGTACTGTAAAGCTTTTAAAGCAGTTTTTGATCTCCTATACCCATACTAGATGGTGCATTTATTTTAATTATACTTTGGAAATTATTTTTAAGGAGGCAATAAATTTTTATTAACATAATTCAATTCTGAAAGCACCAGGAAGCACAGTGAGCTAAGAATGGGAGTTGGGAAAATGCATTTTGTAATACTAAAGGAGTTCTACATTTTGCTTTGATCCAGGAGTCTGCCATTTGAGAGGAGTTACAAATCAAAGTGAGTCTTCTTGCTCAAAGGAACTACCCCTTATGACTGATCCCAGAACACTTGTAGCAGCTCTAGAGAGGAGGACATGGCATACTGCCAGGAATAACATGGTTAACAAGGATGTCACATCTCATTGAGACATTCACTCTGTGCTTCGGCCCAGCCCAGCTGAACCAAACTGTTAGCATGGGAAGAACACAGCAAAACAGACACTAGATGATAAATAAAACCATACTCTTCCAGGCTAAAACATTGCCCTGCAATGTTCAGGATGGACCCTCCAGCACTATGAGAGAACACTCTGGGGACAGGGAAAGCTGGAGACAAGCTGGAGGCAAGATCCCCAAGCTCCCCAAGGAAAATAAAACAAAAGAAACCCCATCTGATATCTTAGTTATGGTATTGGAGTTGTTGACATCCACCGTCAGAGAAAGAAATGGAATTATTGGCATAACTTTCACAAAGAGCATGTGCTGACCACTCCATTTGTTCAGTCCTGTTTGCCAAATACCTAAATAAGTATTTATGCAATGACTGGTTAATTGTCAACCTCCTCATAACAATGCAAGTTCTTTGAGGGCAAGGACCTTGCTCAAAGTTCGTTGCTTTGAGCTTCCTCCCATTGGAATAGAAAGGCATTTCAGAAGAAAGTATAGACTTGATTTTAACTATAATTACACTGAGTTCTACAAAGGAGAAAAATGGTTTTGATGGAGTCAGCGAAGACTTCTGCAGAGAAGAGAAGATTTAGCTAAAATCTGAAAGCCATGCAGGAGAGGAGGGGCAGAGGAGCTTTCCAGGCAGAGGGAAAAACCAAGGCCACAGGTGACTGAGCAGAGAGGCCTGGAGAACTAGAAAGAAGGCCAAGGTGACTCCAGCCTGGGGGTGAGGTTAGGAAGAGGGTGAAGGGAAGCTGGGGACATGGACAGCAAACAGAGGATGAAAAACCCTGTATGAGTCTGGTCTTGATCTTCAGTACAATGAATAGCCACTGAAGGATTTTAAGCAAAGTAGCAACAGTATCAGAGCGGCATTTTAAAAAGATGACTATTTGATCTTGTGAGTGACAAGTAGATGGGGAGGGAATAAAACATATTTGGAGGGAATAATTAGGAAAGTGTTAAGTGGTTATTCAAGAAATGATATTACTTTGGACAAATGATAGAGAGATATAGACTAGGATCTCTTTAGGAAAGAAAATGAGCAGGACTTCTCATTATTTAAATGTAGGAGATGAGGAAAGACTGCTCTTAGAATAACTACCTGGTTTCTAGATGATGCAGCTGTTGGAGCAGCTATTCACTGAGGAGGTGCAAGTTTGATGAGAAAGAGCATGAGTTGTACAGCTAGTTACAAGAAACTGACATTAACAACAATATCCACTAACATGGAGTACTATGACAAGCTGGGCCAAAGTGATGCCTTAAATGGATTATCCAATTTATACCTAACTGCAGTCATACAAAATAGGTGCTACCTCCCCAAGTTTTAGAGACAAGAAAGGCTTACACTCAGAAAGGCTTAATCACTTATTGCCATTCTCAGAACTAAACATTTTAAAAGCTGGGATTTGAACTCAAATCTCTTCAATTCTAAAGCAGATGGTTCTTAATGACCAATTCATCCTGTTTCATGATAACTCATAGCTACTCAGGAAAATTTTCCTGATTTGGAAAGTATGTAAGCATAAATCTGAAGCCAAACCTTTCTAGGAAACCTCTAGACCTTCTCTCAAGGCAGCACAAAGCAAACTCTCCACATCGGACAGTTGATTCTACACTTTCTCCCACTTTTTTTTTTCCTGGCTGACTGGCTCTTTTTCTTACTCTTGCTTTTACCCAGGCCTTGAGAT
This sequence comes from Rhinopithecus roxellana, assembly GCF_007565055.1. Classification (NCBI taxonomy): domain Eukaryota; kingdom Metazoa; phylum Chordata; class Mammalia; order Primates; family Cercopithecidae; genus Rhinopithecus; species Rhinopithecus roxellana. The sequence continues at coordinate 114,689,633 of NC_044551.1, read as the reverse complement.
TACCTCAGTTGCCCCCATTTCCCCTGCCTAGCCTTCTCCAAATTCCTGTAGTACTTTCAGTCTCACTACTCATTTTTAACAATGATCATGTGCAGGTTACCCAGCAGGATTTTCATAGATGTTCTACTTCCTTACATTATATTTCCTATAATAAGAACTTTCATACAGTGTATCCTGACTGTCTTTAAAAGTCTTTCATGTCCTGAAGTCAGATTGTTGCAAACAAGCTAATAAACACAAATTTCCAACTATTACATGCCATGGGTCTGGTTGCTTGCCATCAGTTCAGTTTTACCAGAGTCATTATCTCTAGCTATAGAGTGGAGTCTCATTATACATGCATTTAACTTAAGCATATCCAACTATATGTTCTTGACGGAGCAAAAGAGAAAGCAATTTAAATAGAGCAGGCCATTATGCCTGCCATTCCAATCAATGCACATATGTCCCATGAAATAGGAGATGAACCTGCTGTCCCCTCAACTGGTTTCAGTCTCTAAGTACCTCCCCCAGTGTGATTAATTCTCTGGAAAGACTGTGATGTTAGCATTTAAAAGTCTGTATGTTAGATATACCACAATCTCTAGTTTCAGTCAACTACTTTTCCTAGTCATCAATTCAGAAAAACAGTGATTGTCTGGGCACGATAGCTCACATCTGTAACCCCAGCACTTTGGGAGGCTGAAGTCTGAGGATAACTTGAGCACAGTAGTTCAAGAGCAACCTAGTTGCGTAACATAGTAAGACTTATAGTAAGAATAAATAAAAATAAATTTTAAAAAAGTGATCTATCCCAAGACTGGAGGAAAACTTGGGTTTGTTGGACTGCTCAAGAGACAGTAAGAAATCATTGTCACTGGTAATTCTGATTACGTGTGATTTGCACCCCACATTTTTCTGAAAGCTAACCCCTAAGATACGACTGCATTGATAACAGCATATGTTTGTGTAATCATCTGACTTTAGATTGCATTCTACCTTTATGATGAAATGTAAATTAGCAGGAATTGGAAAATGAATAGTGATGATACAAGTGATAAATACATAAATCTGTGACAAATGAGGCAAAGATGGAAATCATTAGGTCTCTTGAAGTCAAATATGAAGAAAGAGAATAAAATTATGCAACAAGAATGAAATTCTAGACCTGGGTCTGAAAAATATAAAATTATTGGGAAGTTTATTATCATCTGTAACTTTCTGGAAAAGTCTCCACAATTCATGCACATACATAAATACGTATATCAAATTATTACAGAAATATATTTTCAAGAAAAGGTTATGTTCAAAGATAGGGCATTTTCATTCTGAACCACCCCTGCTGCCCTCTGGGAAGATGTACTCATTCGTGATGCTCAGCTCTTTGGAATTTTGTTCATGCCATTAGTATAAAATTTAGAACTCTACAGTAAACTTGATTGCTGACATCTATTGCTATTTAGATTACAAACTCCTTGCACCCAGGTCCTAGGTCTTACTAATTCGTACATCTACAGTGCCCCAGAGAGGGCCTGACTAAAAAGGGGGCCTCTGCAAACGCTGTAGAGTGACTGTATAACTGAATTACCAAATTTACCTCTCTGAGATTAATTTCTTTTAATGAATAAGAAAAGGCAGACACTGCCCAATATCCATCAAGTCATTGTCTCCAACATGGAGCTCCACTGTGCACATTGTTCTGTCCTTACCTATCCAGGGAAATGCAGCACAGGTGAAAAATCGATGCTGTTGTGAGCAGGACGTCCAGAGATGTCCGAACAAGACAAAACATCTCCCCATAAATCCAGATGTCTTGAACCAGCTCAATGGCACCAAAGGGCATCACCAGCACCGAAACCAGCAGATCCGCAAAAGCAAGAGATACAATGAAATAATTTGTTTTTATTTTCCTGTGAGTGAAAAAAATGTAAGAGAGGAGGCAGGGGGAGGGATGAAGGGAAAAAGGGGAGGGAGAAGAGATCAAGAGAAAAAACAGGGAAAAGGGAAACAAAGAAAGAAGAAAAGAAGGGAGGGGTAAAGAGGAAAGAAAAAGTCACATGCTTAGCGTATTCCATGAGATTCAGTTTCCCCTTCTGTAACATGGCTGAGAAGACCCAGCAATGGTCCAGCCTCTCCTGACTTCTCCAGACCTACCTTATACCAAAACCTCTTTTTCCTCCCCTTTCTGGCCACCCTGCGCTAATCTGAGTTCCCCTGCACATACAGGTCCCTTTTGAGGGCCAATGCAGATGCTCTCTCTTCCAAGGGTTCCCTAGTTAATCCCACCCACCCATCAGCCCTTGGTTGGGCATTCTCAGGAAACTCTCCCAAGGTGTGCCCTGTGACTGTAGAGACAGTCCACCATTTTACACTAGTAGACTGGCTACTGTGTACTCACATGTGTAACACTGGTCAGAATTGCGCTTTTACACTTTATTTGCATCATCATTAGATGTGTGCATGTCTTACTTAGAGAGGAGCTGCTTCATTACACCCTTTTATGGCCCAGAGGCTCTCATTCCAGGCTGTACACTAGAATCATTTGATGCATTTTAATAAATATTGATGCTGAGGTCTCACTCCAGATCAGTTAGTTCAGGCACCCTGGGGAGTTAACACCTCTCCCCTCAAAGATTACCAGATAAAATACAAGACGGCTGATTAGATTTGAATTTTAGCAATAAATAAAACTTTTTGAATATAACTATGTCCAAAATACTACATGAGACATACTGATACCCCACAATGATAGTTTTTAAAAGTGCTTCAGGTGGTTCTAATTGCAGCCAAGTTTGGGCCTGATGAAGTAGAAGTCCAAAAAACACAGGTTTAATTTCTAGATCTGTCCCTTTTCAGTCACATCTTCCCTAAACCATTAATAAAATGGGGAGGTTAGATTATATGTGCTCTCAACAATTGTATATATAGTGATCACAACTATAAACACATTTGACAAAGAAACAAATGATAGGATGGAAATACACTGAAGTGTTTACACTGGTTGTATTAGAGTTGTAGGATTAATTGCAGTCCCTTTATCATTCCTTTTATTTTTAAAATATTGTTCCCATCAATGCTTTCTTTCTTAATTACAAATTAAAATGGAAATGTTCACACCCAACTCTCCAGGGATGGCTCAGAACTCCCATGTTTCCTCAAAAGGTTCCCTCCTGCTGCTCACCTGAGCTGCCTGTCCCAGCACACAGCCACCATCACCAGCAGGTTCCCCAAGATGGCCATCAGGATAACCGCCGAGAGAAACGTGAGCAGCACGACCTTCTCCACTGATCCGAAACCCTCCTTGGAACTGAAAGACACACACGAGCACAAATAATTGAATGAAACTCTGGGACACAGGAAAGAAAATTTATCTTTTCATCATTGACCTTCAGAAAGGTAACTTCACCATCAGCTGATGACACATATATTTATCATGCATTTAATGTACACCAAAATCTGAACCTGTCACTTAACATTTTTTCCTGGTTAGCTCCTATGTAAGAGGAGTATGAGGCTTAGAGAGCTGAATTAACAAGTTATTTTCCATCCAAGCACTTGTGGCTTTCCTTCAGGGCATTTAGTTCAATTAGCATTCAGACATATGTGGTTGATTCCTGTTTTGTGCACCTACTCAACTAGATTGCAAAAGCTGAGTGAATGAGTGATAGTAACTTTGTAACTGCAGGAGTAGCCCAAACTGGTCCAAATTTGTTTATAAAATGGTGAGTTGTGTTTTAGTTACCATGGACCCCCAGGTTGCAAGTTAAACTGACCAAGCCCAGATGAACCAAGCATGCAACCACAGGGTGGAACCTAAGAGCTTGGACCAAGGCATGGGGACCAAATAAAGAAGTGGACATCTCATGGCATGATCCATGATCCAATCATATCGAGCCGTAGCATCACCTTGTGGCATAATCCAGTCACATCATATCTCCTGGCATTAACTTATCACAAGATCCAATCAGATCACACCTTATTACCCTCTGCCTATAAAACCTGCCATAGCCCCCAGCTCAGGGAGACAGATTTGAGCTTTGCCTCCTGCTTCCTTGCCAATCAACTTACAATGAAGTCTTTTTTTTTTTTTTTCCTCAAAAGCCAGGGCCATAGTATTGGCTTCTATGAACATCAGCAAGGAGCCCACTGCTTGCTCAGTAGCAACTTGAACCAGTTGTTACTGAGCAAGCTACTTTGCATTCATACAGTTACTTGACTTGAATGCAAAGCCATTTTGTTACAGTGTCCCATTCCAGCCCATGCAGAAGCCTCTGCTTACAGGTAGGTTCTCCCAGAGAAAAAAGATTGTGGTTTGATGGTTGTTCTTCCATCAGTTCACCTGGACAAATTGAATTCAGATTCCGTGAAGTCTGTTGGAAAGATAGTAGCCAATAAATAAGCTCAGTGGCTCCTTTCACCCCCCTGATCATTTCTTTTAGTGCCCACAATATGTAATTGTTTTCCCAGTTCAAATTTGTGTTCTTGTCAATTTCAGCATCTGATTTAGTCTACAAATATTGCCTTCCCCATGTAAACTCAGCATTTTCTTTTATTAACTTGAAAATGAAGATGCCTTCTCAATGAAAGCATGATATCTGCAGATTAATATTCAGAAGATATATGGATTTTAAAAACTTTTAAAGTATAATAAGATGTTCTTTTTAATGAAGTTTCAAAGAATCTTAAAACTCCTAGACCCGGGGTGTCCAATCTTTTGGCTTTCCCGGTCCACACTGGAAGAAGAAGAATTGTCTTGGACCACACATAAAATACACTAACACTGACAATGGCTGATGAGCTAAAAAAAAAAAAATTGTAGAAAAATCTCATAAGGTGTTAAGAAAGTTTATAAATTGTGTTGGGCTGCATTAAAAGCTGTCCTGGGCTGCCTGTGCCCCAACAGGCTGTGGGTTGGACAAGTTTGTCCTAGACCCAAACCCCACATTTGAATATGGGAAAACTTGGGCCCAGAAAGAAGAGCCGTCTTGTCAGAGCATATTAGTGGCTGGTCTGGGAGAGGCTGCTTGTTCTGTGAGCCCACCAATGAGAACACAGGGTTCCAAAAATCAAGAATTCTCTGTCTTTCCTGAGCTCTTTTGACTGAAAGTTAAGATGCATGCCCTCTCCAAATGAAAGCAGCCTGCAAAGTCCTGGCTTTGGCCTTGTCCAGAACTTCTGTTAAGCTGGCACAGAAGACAAGGTGCCAAACGGAATGAGGAACCAGTCTGGTAGTGGCTGGAGAATGAGAAAGTCCCTCCATTCAGCTGAGAAGTGTTTTTATAGGCAGATTGATAGACTGTTTTGGCTGGGGTTCAGATGAAAAGAAATTCCAGATATACTCATCTAAATCACCCTTCTACACTTAAGTTCTAACTATCAACAGTACAAATATTAGATAGGGAAGATTTAATTCAATGAGGAAAACTGTACACTTAGGAAAAAGACCTTAATAGGCTAATGTGGCCACCAAAAACTCATTTGATCTTACGTCATGTTAGTTGAGTTAGGCACTAACAAAGGAGGTGATGGTGGTTCTCTTCCCTGTCCTTCTCAGAGTCTCTGACTCACGGCCCCTCTGCAACTCATCTCCTCCACCCCCAGGGCCTCTGGATTTGAGGTGCCTTGTTCCTAGAATGATTCTTCAGTGACTGACTTCTTGTCATTCAGGTCTCAGATTAAATTTAACCCCCAGTTAATGTACCACAGCCAACAAACATTTTTCATTTTCCTTACAGCATTTACTGTTATCTGAAAAGACTTATGTTATTGACGGTTGTCTATGCCCCAATTCCACAGATTGACTTTGGTTATCTTTTTCGCTACAATCTCCAGTGTCTGGCACAATCTGTAGTCTAGAGTATGTATTAATGTACATGTAATACTACGAATTACTATTACATATGTAGATGATGCCTTACATAGTAAGTGGTCAATTACTTGCTGATTCAGTGAAAGAGAGATATATGGTGCTCATAATGGTTGTATTTATTATTCAATGTCTTTGAAGACTGGTTGAAAGTACAGAGATTTCACCTAGAGAAAAGAAGGCCCAGAGATGAAATGCAAAAGCTACTTTTAGCTATCTGAGGGCTGCCATTTGAAATAAGAGTAGATTTACACATTCAGTCATTCAACAATTTCTGAGCACCTAATCTGTGTTAGGCATTGTTGCATGTCCTAGGGAAACAGCAATAAGAAAAACAGAGAGCAAAACAGACAGTAAACAGATGCACAAGACAGTATGTAACATGTCAACTGTAACAGTCCATGGCAAAAAAAAAAAAAATCTAGGAGGGTAAGGAGGACTGGATGGCCCATGGGGGATTGCAGGCTGGCTATTTAATAAAGGATGTCAGAGAAAGCTCAATGATAAGGTTATTACAGGTTGGGAGGCTAAGAAGAGTGGGTGAACTTTAAGCAGTGGTTCCCAGCCTTACCTGCATATTTAAGTTACCTGAGGAGCCTTAAAAAAATGCTGATTCTGGGAATCCACCCTCAGAGGTGCTGATTTAATTGGTCTGGATTTTGCAGCTTAGATAGAGAAATTTTTAAAAGCTCCCAAATGACTCTGATGTGTAATGAATTAGAGTCACTGACAGGGAGGCAAGATTTAGTACTGGTTAATAAGAGCCTTCCAACAATTCAAGATGATCTGCAAGAGCTTCCTGGTGTTGTTTGGTGCTCCCTGGAACAGAATGTGTTTAAGAATACCCGAATGGCAATGAGATACTAATTTGCACTCATTAGGATGGCAGTTATAAAAAATAAAACAACAAACAAAAAATAACAAGTGTTGGTGTGAATGTGGGGAAAAGGAAACACTTGTGCACTGCTGGTAGGAATGTAAAATGCTACAGCCACTGTGAAAAACAAGTTTGATGGTTTCTCTAAAGGTTAAATAATAGAATGCCTATGTGATCCCGCAATTCAATCCCAGGTGTGCACCCAAAAGAATTGAAAGCGGGGATACAAACAGACACTTGTATACCAACGGTCTATAGCAGCATTATTCACAAGAGCCCAAAGGTGAACACAGCCCAAGTTTCCATTAATAAATAAGTGAATAAATAGAATGTGGTATATACATACTACAAAATTTTATTTCTCTGTAAAAAAGAATAAAGTTTTTGTTGTTGTTGTTTTTGAGATGGAGTTTCACTCTTGTTGCCCAGGCTAGAGTGCAATGGTGCAATCTTGGCTCACCGCAACCTCTACCTCCCAGGTTCAAGCGATTCTTCTGCCTCAGGTTTCCAAGCACCTGGGATTACAGGAGTATGCCACCATGCCTGGCTAATTTTGTATTTTTAGTAGAGACGGGGTTTCTCCGTGTTGGTCAGGCTGGTCTCGAATTTGCGACCTCAGGTGATCCGCCCGCCTCAGCCTCCCAAAGTGCTGGGATTACAGGCACGAGCCACCACGCCCGGCCAGGAATGAAGTTTTGGTACATGCTACCACGTGGATGAACCTTAAAAATAAATGAAACAAATAAATACCTGAAATAAACCACACACAAAAGGAGAAGTATTGTGATTCCACTTACATGAGCGTTCTAGACTCGGCAAATTCATAGGGAAAGAAAATAGAAAAGTAGTTATCAGGAACTGGGAACACAGAGGAATGCGGAGTTATTATTTAAGAAGTATAGAGTGTTTGGAATGATGAAAAAGTTCTGGAAGTGGATAGTTGTAATGGTTGCACACCATTATGAATGTTCTTTTTTTAGCTTTTTATTTTAGATCCAGGGGTACATGTGCAGGTTTGTTATACGGGGGGTTTGGTGTACAGATTATTTCATCACCCATGTAATAAGCATTGTTTGATAGGTAGTTTCTTGATCCTCACCCTCCTCCCACCTTCCACTCTCAAGTAGGTCACAGTGTCTGTTGTTCCCTTCTTTGTGTCTATAATGTACTCAATGTTTAGCTCCCACTTGTAAGTAAGAACATGCTGAAATTGATTTTCTGTTCCTCTGTTAGTTTTCTTAGGATAATGGCCTCCAGCTCCATCGATGTTGCTGCAAAGGACATGATCTCATTATCTTTTGGGGCTTAATATCACTAAATTATATTCTTAAAATGCTTATTATATATATTAATGATAAATTTTGTTATCTATATTTTAGTATTATATAACAAAAGATTTCCTGAATGACCACATATCAAGATACTGTACAGGGCTCCTGTACTGGGGGCAGGCTGGCCTGGCTATTTTAGGTCGCTTTTTTGTCTATGGCCTATGATGTAAACATATCCTTATCATATGAATTCTCCATCAACAACACCACCACCACTAGAATAATCTCTCTTGGACTGTCCTTCCTCTTGTACAAGAAGAAAACAGACTTAGAGCATCTGGGATGAACATCTGTGGCTCCGGAGAAGGTACATTTTGAACCAAACGGGAATGTCAGGGTTAGAGAGCACCAAGTTCAAAGTAATGGTTCATTTGTGGCATGCCAATTAGGAGTTAGAAATAGCTTAACTTTAAACTAAGAGTGACGAGCAAAATTTAAGCATAGAAGAAGCTTTTTTAATTAAGCAGAACTGTCCACTGAACTAAAAGTAAGTCCAGTAATGACAATTAAAATAAATTCCAAACCACTTCTGCAAAATTCATGTTAGGTCCTTGGGTTGCCTCTGACACCCTCAAGCAATCCTGTCAACCACAACTGGATAGCTTTCATCTGGCTGAAGAGCTGTCCACTTCACTAAATTGGTTCATCGACAGCTATTCTTATGAGAAATTTTACTTTCTCTTCTTTTTTGCTTTCTCCGTGATCTTTTGATCCATTAATAAACTCCACAAACTTGTGGACTGTGTTTGCCATTTTCTTTGCTCTTAATGAAAGAAAATATAAAGACACAAATTCTGGGTAAATTTCCACATAGGTTAGTATATGTGAAAATGGACTGTGAATGATAAAGTATGATAAATAAGTGATTATTGTTATTAATAATGATAGAGAAAATAGCAAAGGAAATCTTAGGTTATACTTTGTCTCACACACACACACACACACTCTTATACTTTCTGGAGAGTCAAGAACATTTTTTATTGTTATTTATTTATTTATTTTGTTATTGTTTTTTGTTTTGTGTTTTTTGTTTGTTTGTTTGTTTGTTTTGAGATGGAGTTTCGCTCTGTCGCCCAGGCTGGACTGCAGTGGCACAATCTAGGCTCACTGCAAGCTCCACCTCTTGGGTTCATGCCATTCTCCTGCCTCAGCCTCCTGAGTAGTTGGGACTACAGGCACCCGCCCCCAAGCCCAGCTAATTTTTTTTTTTTTTTTTGTAATTTTTTAGTATAGACTGATTTCACCATGTTTGCCAGGATGTTCTCGATCTCCTGACCTCGTGATCTGCCCGCCTCGGCCTCCCAAAGTGCTGGGATTCAGGCATAAGCCACTGCACCCGGCCTTATTTATTTATTTTTGAGACAGAGCCTTGCCCTGTCCCCCAAGCTAGAGTACAGTGGCACAATCTCAGCTCACTGCAACCTCTACCTGCTGGGTTCAAGTGATTCTCCTGCCTCAGCCTCCCAAGTAGCTGGGATTACAGGCATCCGCCACCACCCCTGGAAACAAAAATACAATTTTTGTATTTTTAGTTGAGACAGGGTTTTGCCACGTGGGTCAGGCTGGTCTTGAACTCCTGACCTCAGGTGATCCACCCATCTCAGCCTTCCAAAGTGCTGGGATTACAGTCATGAGCCACCGTGCCCGGCCTTTGTTGTTATTTTTTGTGGGTTTTTTTGAGCTGGTATTGTTCATAAACAGCTGTATGACTTCAAAAAATTCACTTGACTTTTCTGAGCCTCAGTTTCTTCATGGATCAATTGAGAAAGTTAGATTAAATTTATCATTCATCAAATATGAATTGAGTGCCAACTACATACCAAGCACTGGTCTGAGTACTAGATTCAATAATAAAGAAAATGGACAGAGTTCCTGACCTCATGGGGTTTGCAGTATGGATGGAAACAGACATAAGCAAATGCACAATTAAAGAAATAAATACAGTTTGTGATCATTTCTTCTGAGTTTCATTTCCCAAATGTTAATGTTTATATTAATCCACTAAGGATCTTGATAAAACACAGATTCTGATTTGTTTTTAGGTCTGAGGCAGGATCTGGGATTCTGCAATTCTCACAGACCCTAGGCATTGCTGATGCTGCCGGTTCCTGAGTCACAGGTGGAGCAGCAAAGTATAAAAGGCGTAAACATGACATTATGATAGAAAACACGCTGGCTTAGAAGGGAATGTTAGGTGGTTGGGGAACACTGGAGGTGACATTCAACTGAGTTCTGATGTATGCAGAGAATTTGGATGTGAGAGGAACCAGGATAAGTGCATCGCATTCAAAGGGAAGAGCAACTGCAAAAGCCCTGAGACAGAAAAGACGTTTCATGTTCACTATCACAGGGGAAATGAGCAAGGGATTAAGCATCTGAGATGAGCTCAGAAAAGTAGTCCGAAGCCAGACCCTGAGGACTTTTTTGTGCTCTGGGGAGAAGTTTATGTTCTATTGGAAGATCAGTGAGAAGACACAGAAGTGATACAAGCAGAGTAATGACATGGGGGTTGATAATATGCCAGGGGTTTCTGCAGGAGTTCAGGTAAAAGAAGATGGTAGCTAAATGTAGCATGGTGGCTGGGGAGATGGAGAGAAGTGGGTGGAATAATGGTTTATTTGGGGAGAAAAGAGACAGATAAGAAAAACAGATTCCACAAGTGAGTGGAAAGAAGCACAAATAAAAGCCATATTTTAGAATTGCATATCTGAATAAATGTTGGTACAATTTAATGAGATGGGTGAAACACGTTAAGTGTGAGATACCTATAAGACATTCAAGTGAAGACGTCAAGTAGGCCATTGGATGTGTGTTTGTCTGGAGCTCAGAAGGGATGGCTGGACAAGAGATACACACTTGGAACTGTCAGCATTTCTACGGGATTTAGAGAACTGAGGAAGGATGTGATCACCCAAGAAGAGGGCGAGGGTATTGATGAATGGCAATACTGAGATGTGCAGTAGAGAAGGTAGAACCAGCAGAGGAGACTGTGAAAGACTATCCAGGATGTTTTGGGGACATCAGATGAGAGTGGTATTTTGGAAACCAAGAGGAACATTTCAAGTGAATATATGTATGTATAATATACATATAATATATAATGGAAACTAGAGTACTTTTTCTCTTTGTCTTTGTATGTATCAAACTTTGCTATAAAATTGTTAGACCAGAGGGCTCCACCATTGCACCAATGATCTCTGCAGTAAGTGCCTCCTCTCCCACCTGTTAGGAGTGTCATGTACACAAGAAACATTCTTGAAAATATACACAACACATCCACAAAAGATCCCATTACTCCCTATCCAAGTATTTTTTTCACCTTTTCTGCCCAGGCTTGCACAGTCTTTTGCAAAGGAATTACATTTAAATTAGAGAAAATAATGTTTCATTTTCTTACCAATCAACAGTTAGGAGAAGAGTACAAGGGCATTCTGACTTACAAGAGAGCCTGCCTAAAATTGAATTATTTTTTTCTGGTGAGAATTTTATTAACCTTAAGTGTAAGATCCCTAGTGGTTTCTATACTGATAAAAGATTGAATATTAACGAAGAGAGGCTTAACGTTCCACTCAGCTTGACTAAACTTTAGACAGCCTTCTTCCTGACTCCAGGCTCTGAACTCCCTTTTCTTAGAGAATTTACTTTAGAAAATTTGTAATTGCAAATTCTTTCTCTAACACTTTGAGATGTAAATGAAAGATACTCACAGTTTTACAAGCTAGGACTGTCATTCTCAAGAACCTGGGAGCCATCCCTTTGAAAGGAAATCATCAATAAATATAGTGCTCTTATCTCTCAGTCGGTGTGGGAGGGTAACAGCCTAATTTAGGTGGACACTTTGTTCCAAGTTGTAAAACTATCTCTTGTCATGAAGATATGAGAAAGTTTACTTATCCTTTGGGTAAGGCTAATTAGGTAGCATATTAGGTAATCCCTTCCTCCCACTCCATTTCTTAAAAACTCTCCTACCCTTTGTTGTAGTGAAGTTGAAGTCAGATTGCATTCTGGTCTCTCTCCCTATTGCCATAGCCTTGGAAAAGAAAAACGTCATCTTTACCTGTTTAACTTCATCCAATGCAATTTTTGTTTTGACAGTGTACATCATTTATTACAAGTACAGATGTTCCTAGACTTATGATGGGGTTACCTCCCAGTAAACCCATTGTAAGTTGAACACGTTGTAAATGGAAAATGCATTTAATGCACCTAACTTACAGAACATTGTGACAGCCTAGCCTACCTAGCTCAGAAAGCTTACATGGGCCTAGAGTTGGGCACAGCCATCTGGCAGCAGATTACTCTGTAGAGTATAGGTTGTTTACCTTCATGATCACCTGACTGATTGAGAGTTGTAGCTCACTGCTGCTGCCATGCATGGTAAGATGGTATCATACAGCATATTGCTCTCCTGGGAAAAGATCAAAATTCAATATTGGAAGTACAGTTTCCACTGAATGCATATTGCTTTTACACCATGGTAAAGTAAAAAATTCTTAAGTTAAACCATCATGTTGGGGACCATCTGTAATTATATGTGTGTGCCTTCCTCATTACCTTTATTACTGGCCATGAACAAAATCTGAGTTTAACCTATAGGAGAGATAAACTCAGATAATAATTGCATTGCTAATATGACTTATGTAAATTAATTTTTCAAATACTTCTTTATTTAAAATAGAAATAACAGAATCCGTGAATATGTTGTTTTTCCTTATAACAAATAACCTGAGCAATACTATGTAATCGTTTTAAAGTATATATCATTTCCTTTAAATATATGCACTCTTTCCCCCCAGGTTTCTTGAGAGACTAAACATACAAATGGACAATGGCCAGGCCATGCGTAACAATAAAACTCTGATGGATAATCTCTGGCAGCCAGCCCAGAACGATCAGGACTTGTTCTAGCTTCCCCCTTTTTTAACCCTCTTAGCTGCTTCCAACTGCGAGCTAGCTTCCCCCTTTTTTAACCCTCTTACCTGCTTCCAACTCAAAACTAACAACAGAACACCAAATATGCTGCTCCCCAAAGCAATTACATAAGAGCCTCATTGCTTGTTAGTGCACCTCCTGCTTCATTGTGCCAACAACCTCCAATCAGAAGATATCACAAGCCTTCTTTTCCCCGCTTACAAAGCTTTTTTACTCCCCTGCCTGTCTTTGAGACTTTGCTAAAATCCAAGGATGGTGGCGGATCCTCTTGTTTTCTCATGCTCTGAATAAATTGCTTCTGTTTGTTCTCATCTGTGTGGTCTTCATTTATTTCCATATTCTAAATGTGTTCTAGATGTTACACTTATTTGAAATCTTGTATTTTTGCATTAAATAGAAATCCTTTCTGAGGGAGAAAATATTTCTTATGATTTGGCTTACATTACTTTGGGTTCTTGCACTAAGTTCTCAGGTCTCCCAGTTAAAGTTTTTTCTTTTCTTTCTTTTTTTTTTTTTTTTTTTTTTTTTTAACAGACTGCTTTAAAAAAAAAAAAAAAAGAGGATTAAATAAGATAGTTTGCATAGCCTTGTTCCATAATACGAAGCATCAGAGCAGTGGTGCTTCAAAATCACCAGCAAACACTAGGATCATCTGCAGGGCTTGGTTAAACACAGACTGCTGAACCCACCCACACTTTCTAATTTAATGCATCTGGGGTGAAGACCAAAATTTTGCATTTTTAGTAAGTTCCCAGGTAATGCTGATGTCGATGCTGGTCTCAGGACCACACTTTGAGGACCACTGACCTAGAACCTTACAAGGGATGCCCTTAATCTTAACCTCCATTCTACCTTTGCAAATTATTTTCTTCTGCTTCTCACTTTGAAATATCTTCCTTGGAAGTGAGTTGATTTTGACACTGATATACTGAGCACCTACCATATGGCAAACAATGCACCTGGAAGATTTTTCATGTTGGCTAATTCAGTCTTCACAATTATCATTATCATGTGATGTAATATCATAATGTCCCTTTTTCAGAAGAGGCTGGAGCTCAGCATGGTTAAGAGACATAATGTTTCGTAACTATTAAGTGGTGAAGCTGGGATTTAAACCCACACATTTTTATTGCAAGTCCAGTATTTCTTCTGCTAAATTTTAAACATGCTCACTTAGAAGTGAATATATTTCCTTTAAAAAAAACATGCTAAAGTTTTGCTTTTTTGTCTAGAAACTTAAGACTCAAAATACTGATGATGACAGCTTAATATGTGCTGTTAAATGTGCTGGCTATAGAAAATGTTAGGAGAAAAAAGGAATAAATCTTATAGGATGGAAATTATGTATAATGGAGTTTTTATGTAATTCTAAAATAATTCGGTTTGATTTTTTTTGAAAACCCTACAGACAAGGACAGCAGGGTAGGGAGGTGGTTGGTGCACAGCTGGTGAAGGTTAGATAGTTTTGAACTGCAAACATGCAGAGTAAAATTCTGGAGGCAAAATCTTAATAGACTTTTCAAGAACCTCAAATATCACACATACTGGGCATGAAACAAACTTCAAAGCCCAAAGAGGATCTGTCTGTATAGAGTCCAATGGAGTTAAAAGCTGTAAGGAATACAAAGGATTTCAGGACGAAAGGCACTGTTTTCTGAGGCCATGCCTGAATGTAAAGCCAAGGCAGGACAGATAGACAAGGTGAGGTCTACATCTGGGGAGATACCCACTGCTGCACAGCATGTTAACCACTAAGGATTCCATTCTTCTTGGAAATGAAAGGCCAAATAATAGTGCTAGTAAATTAGACCTCAGAGGTGGTCTCTCTTTAAGAAAACCCATTTTCCAAAAGTGGAACTGAGCAAACAGTTGCAGAGATAGATTTCTTTTCTTTACGAGATCTTTTTTTTCTTTATATGTGCAGTCTAGGGTCTCTGGTTTGTGTTGAAAAACATTTTTTACACACACCTGTTAAGGTTTACATTCACCAGGCACAGAAATGTCTTCCTTTGGGGTAAAACACATGACATGTTTTCAATATTCGGCTGATCATTTCCTCGAAATTATTCCTGTGATTATGAGAAATTCAGCACAGGGAAAAAATGTGGACCACATAAGCCCTCTCCGCTTTGATCAATCATTTACCCTAAGCATAAGAACTCAAGGAAAAGTGAACTTTCCTGTACTCTGATAGTAACCTGCTCTCCATTCCAGCTGGCCTCTGTCACTGGGCCCAATCGACAATGGATACAGCGCTCCATATTTTGCCAGGATCTTGGTTTGCTGTCGCAAAGTACTATGGTTTCTCTTCTCACTTCTGCCTCTGACAATGCAAAAAATCCTTTGCCCAAGGGAGAGATGAAACGGCTTAATTTTATGCTGTTGCAGGAGTAGTCAAACAATGGCCAGTGGGCCAAATCCAGCCTACTGTCTGTTTTTATAAATAAAGTTCTAGTGGAACACAGCCACACTCAATCATTTATGTAGTTCCTCTAGCTGAGTTTACACTATGAAAGTAGAGCTGAGTAATTACGAGAGCGATTGCATGGCCCACAGAGACACTTTACTCCATTTATGACCCTTTATGAAAAAGTCTCATGACCCTTGCTCTTTTGTAACCAGAGATGTTTGGTCTAAAGAAGAACATGGCATAAAGACACAAAGACCTAAAAAAGCCTGAAAGGAGCCTATTTACTGGGAGTCATTCATTCCTCTGGATTCTCTCACTAAGTGGAAAGCAACCCCCTTCCAGTTGACCATGCCAGAAACTGAGCATCTTGCTCATTTTTCTCTTCTCCTTTACCTAAGTCATTACCTACTTTGAAGATCTCTTAAATCCCTTCACTTCTCTCCAATCTGCTGTCAATACCCTAGGAGAAGGCTTCCTTTCATCTTCACCTAGCCTATCACAACCACTTCTATCCCACTGACGACTTTGTCTTTGTCTTCAAATTCTTAGTATATTAGACAGCTTAAATTTAACGTGTCCAAAATTGAACTCTTGATTTCCCTAACCTCAAACCTGCTTCCCATCTGAACACATAGCAAATCCATTTCTCCAGTTGCTCAGGTTAAAAATTTGGAAGGCATTCTTACCAAGCCTCTGTCTCTTCTACCTCCAATACATCAGCAAATCCTGTTAGCTCTACCTTCATAATGTGTCCTGATCCCAACCCTTTACCAGCCACTCATTGTTATACCACTCTAGTTCCTACTACATCATGCTTCACTTGGTGACTGCAAAGACCTCTCAACTGGTATCCCTGCTTCCATCATTTCTCACATACAATCCACTCTTCACCCACTAGACAGGATGAGCTTTGAAAATACTGTGATTGAAACATATCACTTCCATACTCACTGCCCTTAAGATGGCTTGTCATCTCACCAGGAGTAAACCCAGAGCCCTCACTATGACCTACGTGAATTTACAAAGCTGGTCACTGGCTGCTTCCATCATCTTGACTCTCACCACTCTCTTTCCTGCACTGTTCCCACGAAGGAGATTTCCTGACTTCCACATTGTTCCCAGATGGTGCCAATTGTGCATCCACCTCCACCATCCACCTCTCACCTGATGCTACCACCATCTGGATCTCTCTATCCAAGTGACCATAGAAGCTCACCTTTCACTTCATTCAGGTGTCTGCTCAGATTCATCTCTGCAGAGAGGACTTATTTAAAAAAGAACCATCCCTCACTCTCTATTCTCTTGACTTACATTATTGATTTTCACAGCTGTTACCTTTTATGCTCCCACACACACTAGAATAACTTGAATATAAAATCACTGAAAGCAAGAACTTGGGCTGTTATGTTTACTGAAGTATTTTCCAGCACCTTTTAGGTACTGTTACAGTACCTAGCACATAGTAGTGCTGTGAAAGTCCAGTTGGTTCTGTGTCTGTGGGTTCCACATCCATAGATTCAACCAACTGTGAATCATAAATATTCTTTAAAAAATAGTCCCTGTATTAAGCATGTACAGACTATTTTCTTGTCATTATTATATAAACAATACATATAACAACTATTTGCATAGTATTTACCATTGCATTAGGTGTTGTTAAGTAACCTTGTTAAAGTATGTGAAAGGATATGCTTAAGTTAAATGCAAATACTACACCATTCTATATCAGGTACTTGAGCATCCTTAGACTTTGGTACCCCAGAGAAGTCCTGGGACCAATCCCCTATGGATACCAAGGGACAAATGTATCTGTGGAATGACTGACTGACCGAATGAATGAATGAATGAGCTACTTCTTAATTAGTTATTCTGCCTTGGCAAATACACTTTCCCAACACTCTCAACACTGAAGTCAAGATATGTTTTTCCCCCAAAAGAAATTAGCTAATTTCTCCCTCTTGTTCAAAATCTTGTAATGTCTTCCCATAGCAATTTTGATAAAATAGCACATCTTGACCTGGTTTAACCTGGTCCCTACTTACCTCTCTAGCTTTATTTCTGACACTGCTCCCATAACCAACACTAAATAAAGTGCCCGAATTCCCACTCAGTGAGATGAGAAACACTTGTTAAACTCCTTCCTTTCCTTCCCATTCTTTACCTGGCAAGCTCTTGCATGTCCTTCGGCACCCAGCTTAAACATCTTATTGTCTGGGAAGCCATCCTGACCTCAACATTGTCCCTGTCATATATGCTTCCATTGTACCCTATAATTACATATCATAGCTTTTATCACCTATATTTAATTGTTATTTAAAGATCTGTGACTCCCAACTACACTAACTTACTGATTTTGGTATCAACAGTGCCTGGTACAACAAATATATGTTAGACAAGTAAAAAGATATACAAGGTAGCCCTTGCTTGAAAGAAGTTTAAAGTAGTGATAAACACAATGGGATTTCCCCTTTTACTCAGCTCAATAGTTCTGTTAATCCTGTGTCTAAACCACTCCCCCAGACAGGTGCATTTGGGTCACCAATCCTCTCTTTGAATTACAAGTTATAGCTGTTAACATCACAAACAAACCTCTAAAGGGTTAACAAGTTTCTCCAGAGAATATCAGGAGCCTTTCCCACATTGTACTCTGTAGGCTAATAATACTTTTAATTCTATTTTCTAGTCATGTCCTGGGCACTGAAGTTGTTATAAAGATTAATAAATTGGGTCCAACGTGGTAGCTCACACCTGTAATCCCAGCACTTTGGGAGGCCGAGGCAGGCGGATCATAAGGTCAGGAGTTCAAGACCAGCCTGGCCAATGTGGTGAAACCCCGTCTCTGTTAAAAATACAAAAAGTAGCCAGGCATGGTGGCGGGCACCGGTAATCCCAGCTACTAGGGAGGTGGAAGGAGGAGAATCACTTGAACCCAGGAGGCAGAGGTTGCAGTGAGCCGATATTGCACCACTGCACTCCAGCCTGGGCAACAGAGTGAGACTCCACCCCCCAAAAAAATGATTAATAAATCTAAAACACTTACAATATTGCAATATTGTTTGGCATGTAGTGTCTGTTCTCTGAATCCTAGCTATTAATATTCATCTTTTGTGTTCATTTCAAACAGACACAAATGACATTGACATTGGACCTGTCTTCTAGCTCACAATGTAGCAAGAAACTCAGCCTGATCAATGACTGATCATTATGACAGCTGGGGGCTGTTGAAATTACAAGTATAAATAGCGGCCAGAGAAAAGAGGTAATGAGTAAGAATACACTGGAGCTTTTCCAGACATAACTGGTAGAAAACAAAATTTAATATAGCAGAGAAGAAATAAAGGTGCTGGAAGCTCATAGGAGTGGAGATGGAGTTGATAAGGTGGTAAACAAATGTGAGGGGTAAGAATTTGGGAGGATTTGAGGCTGGCATAAGCATAAGAGAAGCAGGGAGTATCCAGTATCTTGATGGGGCATAAGGATTTTGAAGAGAAAGGCTCTGCATTCTATTCCACAACCAACGTGTATACACTCACACCTACATGCCCTGCCATGCACCCAACATATAAGAGAAGGTGAGGGAGTGAAGGTGATGGGAGAGGCAGGTGGAGAATAATGATGGGGTTGCCCAGAGATAGACAGATTGAAGTTCAGATTCTCTAACTTGATTAGACCCTCTACCCACTACTTCACCCCCTGCACCTGGTTACTAGTCATCCCTAGAGCCAAAGACAGAATCATGTAAAGTAGGCTCATTTAGAAATGCTGGCTGTGGCATTCCAACCTGGCAAACCTAAGAGCTGTATTGCAGTACCATGTCAATGCATATCCGCATGATGCTTGTGACAAATGTTTAAAAAGCCTTAAAAAATTCATGCTCCAAAAATTCCAAAAGAAAGAAATCATTATAGCTGTTCACAAAGATTTCTGTACATTATTACTCACAACCATGTTGTTCATAACTGGAAAATATGAAACATCTAAATGTCTATATTTGGGTAATGGTTATATAAACAATTTATTAACACACAGCCATTGAAATTCAGGTTTAAAATATTTAATGATGGGACATTTCTCCTAAATACCATCTGAAGTTAAAAGCAGGTATAAAACAGTAAAGCACAAGCTCAACCTTTATAAAAAATATATATTTATATATGGGCCCAGATACTACAGTGAAAGATTAACTTATGACCTTTTTAAAAAAATTACAAAAATACTAGAAGAAATGAGTGATTACCTTCTTCCTCCATCCCAAGAAAATAACTAATATTTGTACAACTACAAGGATTGAAGACTCCAGTGTCAAGCTTGACAGGGAAGCAACAGAGCCTCCTGCCTTCAAGGGATCTGTGGAGGTGGTGGTGACCAGGACAAAGTGAAAAACAAAAGGTGCAGCTTAACCCAGAAAGAGGAAGAGGTCCACAAAATGTCTGAGATGGAATTTACCATTGAGACCCAGCTTGAGGAGCTCACGGAAAAGTTAACTAATTTAGAGATTAAAAGAAATGTGGCATTTCGTACATCTGAATGTTGTAAAGTAATATTGAAATTCAAATCTGGTATATGTATTTGATATACATACACATACATCCTTACACATACAAACATATATACGTACAGGTTACATCCTTACATATACAAACATACATATGTACAGGTAAATGATACATACATGGTACCTAATATTCATATATATAACATACCTGTATTTATTACATATGACTCCATATATTAGTATTATCTACATCCAAAATGGTTATCTCCAGGTGATATTAATCTAAAAAAATCTGAATTATTTCTTCACACTTTTTTTTACCTTTTCCCAATATTTCCCATCAAATGTGTATTACATTGCTAATCCACAAAAAAATTTATTTTTTTCAAAATGCATTGCCTATGTCTGGCTTTGTGCATAAAATTGATTTGATAATTATATTAAATCTGCACGTATTGTTCCTCTAACAAGTTATTAAACTTACTAATTGGCATACTTCATTTTAAGAAGTGTTTAATTGCAAATGTAGCTATAAACTGTGGTGTGGTGCTTAAGAGAAGAAATTTTCTTAGGTTTTGCCCATCCACCTGAAGCTGCTACAAAGAAAGAATAACTTTAATAATTTTTTTTCTTTTAACAAAGTCTCTTCTCCTCTTCTGTGGATGTTTTGGAGCTTACAACTTTGTCCTGAATCTAACCACTTCTCATCAGTGGTGCCACTGATATTAGTGCAAGCCATTATTACCTCTAATTTACTTCTTACAAGTTTATTTCTTGCAATAAAATCTTGTCTTCAATTTCCTGCCCTTATGGCCTATGCTCTACACAAAAGCTAGAGTTATATCTCTGAAATCAAAGGCAGACAATGTATATTTCCCAAAATTATTCAATGGCTTCCCAGCTCATGCAAAACATCCCAAGTTTCCACTATGACTTGGTAGAATATACCAGGATATAAGGAACCTGGCACCAGCTGCTCCTTTGGTCTCAACTTTCACCAGTTCTTCTCCTCCCTCTGCTCCAGGCACAAGCACCTCCTCTGTATTTCTCCAATATGTCAAGTGCACTCTGACCTGTGCATCTGTTGTATTTTCTTCCTAGAATATTCACTTCCAAATACCCACTAAGTTCCCTTTTTGTCTGCACTTAGGTCTCTGCTCAAAGGTAACCCCATTAAAGAGCACTTTCCTGACTATTCTAACGAACGTAGCATACTTTGTCATTCTCAGATTCACTATGCTGCTGTATTTTTCCGATGGTATTTATCTAACATATTATATATTTCTTTGTTTTTTAATGTCTATTAACTGTCCCCCACCAATAGATAAGTGCCATGAAAGCAGAGGCTTTGTCAGTTTTCTTAGTCCATAATAGGTACTTAACAGATACAAGACAAGCACTGAATGGTGCCATTGTAGACTATCTTGGAAATACGGTTGTATCACCTGCTACTATAACATGTGGTTATTTATCCACTTTATCCAAAGTACTGTCTTCAGATACTTCAATCATCTACTTGTAAATAGAATACTCTACCTTTTCCTCAAGACTTTATATATGTTACATTCAATAGAGATCATAAGTCTGTCCTCTCCAGTTCCATTATTTGTTTTGTTTTCAGAACTCAGTTGAACTGTTTCTATTTCAACGTTTAGGGTTTCTGACCACCCTAATCCCCATTTTTTGTTCTCCCATAAGCATTACAATTTTAATGTTTTACACTGATTATTTTTAGTTTAGATTATCTTATCCCTTTAGAGAATTTTTTAAAGTATAAATAGGGTCTGATAATTAACTAATCTATAAATCAATCAACTAACCAACCAATCAATATTTATTACTTATTTACCATGCTTGGCCATAGAGCTATAGTTGACAGTGAGACAGATAAGGCCCCTGTCCTTATAGAGCATGTGATAATGAATTATGTATTGTAGAATCACTCTTCTTTTTACAAATTGTCCATGAGCTTAACTAAAGATGCACATATTTATAAGTAGCCAGGAAAATGTAAGTTGAAACAATGAGATACAATTTCTACCCATCAGACTCAAAAAACGTTAAATTGCTAATTTTTTGAACTGATGAGGATGTGCTGAAAGCATACTCTCAGGACTGGTTGTGAGAGGACACATTAGTAAAGCTTTTTGGATGCTAATTTGGCAGTATGTTTGAAACTTTTGAATGCACATTTTCGACATATCTATTCCAGGGAAATGCCTCAACACTTGCTTAGGTGTCCAAAGATGCATGCAGAAGGTTATGTGTTGCTATAGTTTTTTGTAAAAATGAACACTTGGAAATGGTACAAATCTTCACAAATCTATAAGTGATTCATTAAATCACGGCACGCTGATGCCCTTAAAAAATACTATGCAGGTGTTAAAAACAATGAGAAGGGATCATATACATAAAATAAAAAGTACACAGCCATGGATAAACAATGAAACCAGGGAAGCAGTTGTAGGGTCAGAAGACAGAGAAGGAGTTTTTTTTAGTCAGAAGGAGGTGTGATTTTCATCAGGAAGATATTTAATCAGCAGAAAGTTCAGTTATATTTGTAATATTTTATATCTTAAGCTGGGCCACGGACATACAGGTGTTCCTTCATTTGTTTTTTTTAGTACCTTTTGTTATATCTAAAATAGAGCTGGAAGCCATTAACACAGGAACAGAAAACCAAATACTGCATGTTCTCACTTATAAGTGGGAACTGAACCATGAGAACACATGGACACACGGAGGGGAGCAACACAGACTGGGGTCTGTTTGGGGGCCGGGAGAAGGGGAGTATCAGGCTAAATAGCTAATGCATGTGAGACTTAACACCTATGTGATGGGCTGAAAGGTGTAGCAAACCACCATGGCACATGTTTACCTATGTAATAAACCTGCATATCCTGTGCATGTATCCTGGAACTTAAAATAATTTTTAAATGATTTTTTTAATTTAAAAAATCTTATTTTAAAATACATTTTATTTTATTGTATGTAAGTGTATTTATTTTATTATTTTATTGTACAGAAGTTGTGTTACACTTACAATAAAATAATATAATGTATCCAAGATACGTGACTTGATAAAAGAATCATACATCAATATACTTAACATATCATAGGAGTTTGAATAAAATAAAAACTGAGAAGAAGAGGGAGACAGATATGCCTATGTATGCATACATATACACACATTTCATGTGAGTAGATCCAGAGGTCATGGCCATAAAAATGCACACCCAATTGTTAATCATAAATATTTTGGGCAGGGAATTGAAGATGATGGCAGACTTCTTCATTCGGAGTATTACTAGAATTGTAAAATACATGGATTTGTATGCTTATGGGTTCTTTGTTTAACTGAAGGATAAGGAAAGACTTCTCCCTCACCTGTGAATCCCATCTTTTGCACTCTGGCCAACTCACAAGTCTTCTCACTTTGCACTAGAAGGATAATGTCATACACGAGAGTATTAATTTCTCCAACCAGCTGGGTGTGACCCCTGCTCCAAGCAGAAAACAAACAAACTCACTGACTCAACAAGAGGCTTGGTCAAGGAATGTCAGGTTAGATATAGGCATATGTTTGTCCATTTGTTCATTCAACCATTCCTTCACCAACTCAATCATATGTAGATGCCCTCAGCAGAGTGTTTGATAGTCCACTCTATTTCAGGCACTGAGAAGAGGAAGCAGGCACAGTTCCTTCCCTCAGGGAGCTCAGAGGCTACTGAAGGAGACAGACGTGAATCCAGTAACTGCATATACATAAAATTACAGCTATGGTGGATATTATTAGGGGAGGTACACAAGCTATCATTGATCTTGATGGGAGAACAGAAAACACTTTCTTGAGGAGATGATAATTGAGCTGCAACTTAAAAGAGGAATAGAAGTTGACAGAGAAAAGGCAGAAAACATTGGGGACTGAGGCTGGAAGTGCAGCCGTGAGAGATACATAACTTAGTCAAGCAACTGAAAGGAGACAAAGATCACTGGAGCGCAGAGAGTGAGGGGATGCCCCATGTCAGATGCGGCCAGCAAGGGTCACATCAGGAGGTGGTTGGAAGTTGTACTAAGTATTTAGGTACTATCATCAATTCAGTGATTGTTTTAAGAAGGTTGGCACTGGGGGTGATATGATTAGATTTGCATTTTGACCTGTCTGGTGTATAAAAGAGAAGGGGCAAGAGTATTTGTTTGTGTTGTTTATGTGTGTGTGTGTGTGCACTTTTGTTTTTGTTTTTGTTTTGTTTTGTTTTGTTTAGGGTGGTCTCAGTAATTTAAAAATATTTTCCTTTTATCGATACCAGTCAACCTATCTAGAACCTGGTTATTGGTGGAAGTGGCGCCACCTCTTAGGGGATGTTTGAGATATTTTTGGGATACTGGGTTGTAGTTATGATTGGGGAGCACAACACAAATCTAGAGGAAGGACAGGTGACACATTACAACATGAGGGACAATCCTTCATAAGAAAATGATCATTCCACAGGCCACATTCTTCATGATTTTAGAACATCCTACCAGCCACTTGTGGTAAACAAGTGAAAAATTTGTCTGTAATTATCTAATCTAGAACATAACTCCTTTTACTTATAGATAAAAAGAATTTTGCATGGTAATTTCCATACACTGAATGAAGGGAAGGGTATGCTTTCATTTGGTTCAGAACAAATATTCACCCTGTCACCTACATACAACATGTTTGTGTTAGACTTTGTTGGTAGTTGTCGCATCCATGGTGGTGACTTAATGTACAAATGCACATATCTGACTGCTTTATTAGGTTTCTGTTGTAGATGAGCCTGAGCATTTATACAATGAAATGTACGTTATTTTATCAAAATTACTCTCCTTTTGTTGCTTCTTTATATTTCAGTTAAGGCATTATATTAATAATTGTTCATTGTGTATAGATACGTTAGATTACTTGTGCATTTCATTTCAGTATTGTAAAGGGGTATTACAAGATTTTTGCTTTTAAAAAGAGAGTAGCAGTTGATCTGGCGTGATTGAGAATTACTGGCCTAGAAAAATATTACTTTCAAGAGCTAGGCTGTTTTGATAGACAAGACACACTTCAGGTGTCTTGTCTAAATGAATGCACTGGAGTGTTCCTGATTTATCAGTCCTGGATACCTGCAGTTAAAGAAGCTCAGTGAATGTCAAAGGTTGGAGAGAGCAGCACAGGTGCAGAGGTGACACACTACTTCCCTATCAAGAAAATTAGAAAGATATGCTCCAGCTTCAAGCTTTTCTCAAAGTCCTGAAGGATTTTTAACACATCTTCCATAAAAAGCTGTACTTCATTATCTTATAAATATCTAATTTGACAACATTTACAAATCAAGTTTGTGGAATTTTGTTGTGTTCATGTGAGTGTGTGTTTTGTCCTTTCTCAGAATAATTCTTAAAGTAGAAATGTTTTTATGTGCTAGAAACTGCTGAGATAAGAAAATTAATTTTGTGGTTAGCTTGAAAACAAATGGTGGTCTCTAATATGTAATGTAATGTAATATAATATAATAAGGGTATCCCTTTAGGGTTGACTGTGGCAGCTTTCCAAGCCTTCAGGCCTTGTCAGTTTCATTGTTTTAATAATAATGGAATAAAGGACAGTGATTCTCATTATCTGAATGCTACTATATGCTAGAAAATGTTTTGTAGGCATTAACTTATTTTTATCAACACAACAGCCTACGGATATAGGTATTACGACTATATCCAATTTACAGATGAAGCAACTGAGGCTCAGAGACTTGAACTGATGTGTCCAAGGTCACATGGCTGGTAGATAGTCCAGAACCAGATATCTTAATCCCTATGATAGATGAATGTAATAATATTTTAATTTAATCACCAGTGGTATAATTATGAAGATAATCTAACAGTAAAATCATAATCTGGAATACAGATGAATAGAAATGTTTGCCTCTTAAAAAACCATCTGATAACTCCTTTGAGAAAGACTCACCCAACCATAAGGAGGATGGGGAGTGCCAATCTACAATGTATTGAGAAGGAGAGAACAATGAACAACATAATGAGCACCAGAAGAAGTGGCGTGAGCAGTGGTTGACCTCCTGGGTCTAGGGAAGGCATTTTGGCATTTGTGTTGCTACTCCTCATCCCTGCCCTAATCACCAGAGCTGCCCTGCAAAGCCTTACAATATAGTGAGTTCCCTAACACCAGAGTGTTGGAAGCAAAAGTTAGAGGAGTGCAGGTTAGTGACAGAGGCTATTCCTTTATCTAGTAGACTAATGGTCTACCTGGGTCTACATGGGTCTCTTACCACTCTGAAATAAACAGAACCAGGAATGATGGAATACTTCGCTAAGTGTACCAGATATTTAGAGAAAAATTACCAGTTCTCAGACCAGCTAAACAGCCAAGCGATGGGGTGAATTTTGCTAATTTAAAAGAGGGAAACATAGGCTGACCATTATAGTTGCATCATTGCTCCTCTTCCTGCAGGAGGGCAAAGTACATTAACTCTCTCCCCACCAAGAGACAATGATCAGAATAATCAACATAAAGTGAGGGAAAGGATTTTTATTGAAAAAGCTGCTATAGCAAAGTTTGTGGTGCTAAATATTTCTTTATAAACACCAGCACTTGACGATCAGCCTCCCTGTTCAGCTACAGACAGGACAGCAAATGGTTGGGTGAGAAAATGCATTGCTATTCACCCAAGACTGTTAGGCTAATCAGCAATGGAAAAAAACATCTGAAAACACCTGATAAAAGGGCAAATATGCTGTAAAGGCTCTCTCTCTCTCTCTCTCTCTCTCTCTCTCTCTCTCTCTCTCTCTCTCACACACACACACATACACACACATGACAGATTTTAAAAATGAACATCTGAATGCAGCCTTCAGTTATCAAAAGCTTCCTTTATGGTTCCTATTTAATCCACATAATTCAGGGAGGTTAGAATTACTATTATAAGTGATACTTTCAGATAAAGAAACTCAGATTCAAAAAGATTAATTTCATTCACTTTGTGTCCAAGTGGGTCTGCATCTGTAGTGCACAGGAAAGCACCTTGAATGGATGTTTGACAAAAACTGACTTCTCAATCTTTCAAAGCTGACCTCATCACACCACCACCACTTGCTGGGGCTGGTGGTGGAATGTTGGGCTTGAGGGACCACAGTTCCTGTAATATAAGGTACTTCTTACATGCTCAGGGAAATCATTTATCATTGACATTCTACAGTAAGTGAAATTTCCACCCACCACAGAATTCATTTTATATTTCATATTGTCAAATGACATAAAATAATTTTCTCTGGTT
Organism: Rhinopithecus roxellana; assembly: GCF_007565055.1. NCBI lineage: Eukaryota > Metazoa > Chordata > Mammalia > Primates > Cercopithecidae > Rhinopithecus > Rhinopithecus roxellana. Next base: position 114,662,445 of record NC_044551.1, on the reverse strand, counting down.
TCTGCTGCTAAAATGTCCTTATAGTGGAGCTTATTATAATATCCTAAGAGGAAGCAAGCATGATAGGATAACTAATGAGTATGTCCACATGAGAGTCAACCTTCAAACACACTAGAAAATCAGCCAAATCAGCTGGAGATAAAATGGCTGACTGGCTGATTGAATCATGTATTCCTCACTGGTCCAGTTGAGAAGAGCTTCTGGGTACATCTCCTCTTTACTTTCTGCCTGCCTTTACCTCTTTTCTCCCCAAGTTAAAATCATTACAGGTTCTTCTCAACCTCCAATTTTGAGGCTAGTATAATCCTTAATAGAAGGAGAGGTAAGCATCCCCTGACCAATTACAAGAGGTCTATACCTCAACATGGCCTTCCTGTGACTCCAGTTACCCTGTCCAAACACTGAATTTGCACACTGGCGCAGAAACTGGATTCCTTTCTTTTCCTGTTCCTTATTTCTTTCTCCTCACCTCCTCCCTTCTCTATTTCTTTCTTTTTGATTAAATGAGTAAAACATGAACACATTCTCATTATTAACAAAATTGGATTAGGAATAATTACTGTCTGGCATGGCCATGTGTTGACAGAGATCTGGAACCATTTTGAACTGCTGTGGGAGCATCACCACATTGACAGAATGTTGGTACTACCTAGTAAAGTAGAGATGCATACACCTGCTACCCACTCCTAGGCAGAGAACCTAAAGAAACTCACACATGTACCCAAGGTGACATTATTATTTATGGACTCATTTTCTGTAATTGCAAAACACTGGAAATTATCTAAATATTCATTAATAGAATAATCAAAAAATAAACTATAGTCATAAAGTTGACTACTACATAGGAGTAAAAAAGTTTAAATAAACTAAACATATCAATATTGATACATTTCACATGTATAAAGAGTTTCTGAAAGGCAAGCATTCCCCGTGAAAACTGGCACAAGACAAGGATGCCTTCTGTCACCACTCCCATGCAACATAGTATTGGAAGTCCTAGCCAGAGCAATCAGGCAAGACAAAGAAATAAAGGACATCCAAATAGGAAGAGAGAAAGTCAAACTATCTCTGTTTGTAAACAACATGATTCTATATCTAGAAAACCCCACAGCCTCAGTCCAACAGCTCCTTCAGCTGATAAACAACTTCAGCAAAGTTTCAGGATACAAAATCAATGTAAAAAGTCATTAGCATTCCTATACACCAATAACAGCCAAGCTGAGAGCCAAATCAGAAAGGCAATCTCATTCACAATTGCCACAAAAAGAAAAAATACCAGGAACATTACTAACCATGGAAGTGAAAGATCTCTACAATGAGAATTACAAAACACTTCTCAAAGAAATCAGAGAAGATGCAACAAATGGAAAAACATCCCATTTGCACGGATAGAAAAAAATCAATATCATAAAAATGGCTATACTGCCCAAAGCAATTTACAGATTCAATGCTCTTTCTATCAAACTCCCAATGACATTCTTCACAGAACTAGGGAAAAACCATTTTAAAATTTGTATGGAACCAAAAAGGAGCCCTAACAGCCAAGGCAATCCTAAGCAAAAAGAGCAAAGCTGAAGGCATATGTTACCTGACTTCAAACTCTACTACAGGGCTACAGTAACCAAAACAGCATGGTACTGGTACAAAAACAGGCACATAGACCAATGGGACAGAATAGAGAGCCCTGAAATAGGCCGCACATCCATGATCATCTGATCTCTGACAAAGCTGACAAAAACAAACAATAGGGAAAAGACTCCCTATCCAATAAAGGGTGCTGGGCTCATTAGCTAGCCATGTGCAGAAGACTGAAGCTGGACTGCTTTCTCACACAACATACAAAAATCAACTCAAGATGGACTAGAGACTTAAATGTAAAACCCAAAACTATAAAAAACGTGGAAGACAAACTAGGCAATACCAGCCTGGACATAGGAATGGGCAAAGATTTCATGACAAAGACCAAAAGCAAACACAACAAAAGCAAAAATTGACAAATGGGATCTAATTAAACTTAAGAGCTTCTGCACAACGACAAAAAACTATCAACAGAGTAAACAGACAACCCACAGAATGGGAGAAAATAATTTGCAAACTATGTATCTGACAGAGGTCCAATATCCAGCATTTAAAAGGAACTTAAACAAATTTACAAGATAAAAACAACCCTATTAAAAAGTGGACAAAGGACAGAAACATCCATTTTCCAAAAAAAGACATACATGTGGCCAACATGCATATGAAAGGGAAGCTCAATATCACTGATCAGTAGGGAAATGCAAATTAAAACCATCATGATACACTATCTCACATCAGTCACAATGGCTATTAGTAAAAAATAGAAAACTAACAGAGGCTAGCGAGGTTGCAGAGGAAAGTGAACACCTGTACATTGTTCTTGGGAGTGTAAATTAGTTCAACCATTGTGGAAAGCAGTATAGTGATTCCTCAGAGAGCTAAAAACAGAACTACCATTCGACCCAGCAATCCCATTACTGAGTATATACCCAGGTGAATATAAATCATTCTGCCATAAAAATACATGCACGCAAATGTTCACTGCAGCACCTTTCATAAGAGCAAAGACATGGTATCAGCCTAAATGCCCATTGATGACAGACTGGATAAAGAAAATGTGGTACATGTACACCATGGAATACTATGCAGCCTATATAAATAATGAGATCACTCTTTTGCAGGAACATGGATGGAACTGGAGGCTATTATACTTAGCAAACTAACACAGGAACAGAAAACCAAATACTGCCTGTTCTCACTTACAAGTGGGGGCTAAATGATGAGAACTTATGAACACAAAGAAGGAAACAAAAGACACTGCAGTCTATTTGAGGGCGGAGGGTGAGGGGAGGGAGGAGAGCAGAAAAGATAACTATTGGGCACTGGGTTTAATTTCTGGGCGATGAAATAATCTGTACAACAAACTCCCATGACATGAGTTTACCTACGTGACAAACCTTCACATGTACCCCTGAACCTAAAATAAAAGTTAAAAAAAGTAAAAACGTAAAATAAAAAGGCAAGTTGTCAAATAATATATGAAGTATATTATTTACATATAATTTAAAATATAAAATATATTAAATATCATTTTGTAATACATGTTTAATGTACTAAAAAGTATGAAGCAAATGCAACAGAATGATAAGACTACAAATTCTGGGAGACAATTACCTCTGCGAGGCGAAGTGAGGGGATGTACACAAGGAGGGGTAAACTGTATTAGTCATGCTTTGTTTTCTAAACTGGATGATGCAGATTTGTTCTGTTGTGCAGTGTTATTTTGTTAGTCTGAACTATTTTGCAATAAATTATAAACACTCTAGGAAAAAAAATTCAAACATTTCAAATAAAGTTAAACCTCACTTTGACCACCAACCAGCACCTAGTCCTAGGTACCCCAAAGAGTTATCTACTGTTAGTTATTAGTTCTTTTTCACTCAATATAAATAGCATTGTTTGAACAAGGGTATCTCTTTCCTTTTTACATAAACGATAATCTAACATGCATACTTTCACTGAACATCGTGTCTTAACCATATAAATGCACTTCCCTCTTCAAGAATAATGAATGTTCCTGGAACTTAAACATTTTCTTTTCAAGGCAGAGGGTATAGTCACTAAAAGCACAGTCTTTAGAGACAAACTGCCTGAATTCTTCCAATCCTGGAGTCAATACAGTATTTACCTGGGGCAAGTTATTTTCAGTGCTTCAGGTGTCTTATCTATAAAACTGATCATCACGGTACCTACCACTTAGGATGGTTTGAGGATTCCATGAGTAAAGTCATGTAAAACACACAGAGAAGTGGCTGGAATATAGTAAACCCTTGATAAATATTATTTGTAGCTACAGTCTTTGCTATAATATATTGGAAAGGGCCCTTACAATGGTATCCTTACACCAAGCCCAACTTATGGCTATTCTAGAAAAATCAGGATGTTCTTTTGCCCACTTCTAATTATGCTAAGCCTTAGAAATCAGTCATCTTTCAAAAACACTACAGAACCTGTAGCAATGTCCAGTCTTTTGATTTCTGCATACTAAGTTCGATTTGTTCAAATTCCAGGCATTGTTTTCTTACAGGAGAATTTCTCCAAGTCACTCATAGCTGTCAGTTTCTGCCAATTTAATCTCGCAATTAAAGAACTCTACATAAGTGTTTATATGTCACCGTTCTTTCTTTAAGTTGAGCCTGGGGGCACAGCCAATCTTTTTGTTTTCACATTCATGCTAATACTTTGGTTGAGTTGCACATAGCATATGTAACTTTTCGGCAATTTATTTTTCTCACAGTTTTCAGAGTTTGCTTCAAATTTATCACATAATCTATGTTATACTTGCAGTTAGTCTATTTATCACCTAATATAAAATTTTGGATTTGCATAATTCCCTACATTAAGAGAGATTAAGAACAAAAATAAACTTTAGAGTCAACCAGACCTGAGTTCGAATCCTAGCTCTACCATGGGTTAGGCATGTGGCCCAAGTAAATATATTAGTTTTCTATAGCTAGATAACAATTTACTTTAAAGTTAGCAGTTTAACATAACACCCATTCATTATCTCACAGTCTGGGCATGGTGACTGGGTTCTCTGTTCAAGTCTAACATTAAGATGTAGGTAGGGATCACTGCTGATGTCATCTGGAGCTCAGGGTTCCCTTTTCAGCCCACATGATTGTGGGCATAATTCACTGTCCTGCAGTTGTAGGACTAAAGACCCCATTCTCTCGCTGCTGTCAGCTGAGGTAACTTGCAGCTCCAGAAGCAGTCCACATTCTTTGACACATGGTCTCCTCCGTCTTCAAAGCCAGCAAGGGATTTTTCCCGCATATCAAATCACTCTCATACTTCACATGGCTGATTTCTGCATCTCTTTCTTCTGGACTCAGATTTAAAGGGCTCATCTGATTGGGTCTGGCCTACCTGGATACTTTTCCTATTTTAAGGTCAGCTGATTTTGGAATCTTAATATTACATGCCAAATTCCTTTACATCAGTACGTAGGTGAGTGTTTTATTGAATACCAAGGAGAAGGAGCATGTATGTACTCCAAGGAGCAGGATATCTTGGGGGACAGCTTACATTTTTGCCACTCACAGCAAGACATACTGGCTTTGCAAGTCTCAGCTATAAAATGGGAACAATGGTGCTCACCGTAGAGAAAAAGTCAGTTAGATACAGTGAAACAAAAAAGTTTCCAAGTACTGATTATGTTCAGTATTAGGCTGCCTGTTTTCATTATTTCATCTTCCCAGCAATCTTTTTCCCCCAGTTTTACTGAGATACAGCTGATATCCAAAAAACTCTACATAATTAATGTATACAACTTGGTGAGTTGGAACACGTTTACACTCATGTTGCCATCACTATTATCCAGGCAATAAACGTATCCATCATGCCAAAAGTCCCCCTTTTTACTCTAATGAGAACTATCCTATGAACCAATGAGTAAGTGCAACTGTATCTTATTGTTAACTGCAGGCACTATTTTGTACAGACCTCTAGAACTTCCTCATCTTGTATAACTAACATTATATCTATTGAATAACAACTTCCTTGGTAACCATCATTTTATTGTCTACTTCTGTATCTTTGACTGTTTTAGATGCCTCACTTAAAAGGAATCATACAATATTTGTCTTTCTGTGACTGACTTATGTCACTTAACATAATGTCTTCTAGGTTTATACATGTTGTCACAAATGTTAGGTTTTTCTTCTTTCAAGGCTAAGTAATATTCAACTTCAGGTGTTTGACACATTTTCTTTGCCTATTCACTCATCTGTTGATAGACATTTGGGTTATTTCCATATTTTGGCTACTGTGAATATTGTTGTCATGAACATGGGAGTGCAGATATCTCTTTGAGATCCTGATTTCAATTCTTTGGGAGATATAGCCAGAATTGGGATTGATAGATCATGTGGGAACTCTATTTTTAATGTTTTGAGGAACCGCCATACTGTTTTCCATAGCAGCAGTACCGTTTTACATGTTAAAGGGTTCCTATTTCTCCACAATCTCACTAACATTTGTTTTTTTTTTTTTTCATTAATAGCTATTCTATCGGGTGTGAGGTGATATCTCAATGTTTTTAATTTGCATTGCCCTGATGATTAGTGACAGTAAGCATCTCTTTTGTTTGTCATTTGTATGTTTTCTTTGGAGAGGTGTCTATTCAGGTCTTTTCTCCATTTTTAAATCAAGTAATTTGATTTTTTGCTATTGAGTTGTAGGAGTTCTTTATATGTTTTGGAAATTAATGCACTATCAGATATATGGCTAGCAATTATTTTCTCTCATTTCATAGGTTGCCTTTTGACTCTGATGTTTCCTTTGCTGTTCAGAAATGTTTTCGTTTAATGCAGCTCTACTTATAATTTTTGCTTCTGTTGCCAGAGCTTTTGGTGCCATATCCAAGAAATCGTTACCGAGATCAATGACAAGAAGCTTTTCCCCTCTGTTTTCTTCCAGGCATTTTATGGATTTAGATCTTATGTTCAAATCTGTAATTCATTTTCAGTTAATTTTTGTGTATGATGAATGACACAATTTTATTATTTTGGATGTGGATATACAGTTCTCCCCCCAAAAAATATTGAAGAAACTATCCTTTCCTTATTACGTATTATCTGCATCCTTGTTGAAGATTAATTGACCGCATATGTGTGGGTTTACCTATGAGCTTACTATTCTGTTCCATTGATCTACAAGTCTATTTTTATGCCAGTCTCAAGCTGTGTAAATTACTGTAGCTTTGTAATATATTCTCAAATCAGAAATTTTGGTACCTCCAGCTTTGTTCTTACTACTCAAAATTATCTTGGCTATTTAAGGTCTTTTGCAGTTGCATGAAAATTTAAGAATTGTTTTATTTATAATTATAAAAAATGTTTTTAAGATTTAGATATAGATAACATTGAATCTGTAAATTACTGTGGGTAGTGTAGACATTTTAACATAGAATGTCTTTTTGGGAAAAGCACACAAAATCACACATTTTAATCTAATTTCTTTCATCAGTGTTTTATAATTTTCAGCATTCAAATGAGTCTTTCACCTCCTTAGTTAGGTTTATTGCTAGGTATTTTATTCTTTTTGATCCTATTGTAAATGAGATTGTTTTCTTGATTTTCTTTTTGGATAGTACATTGTTAATGAAGAGATATGCAACTCACTTCTGTGTTTTGGTTTTGTATTCTTCAGTTATACTTTGTAGCCTGAATTAGTTTATTAGTTCTAACAATTTTTTTGTTTGCAGAGTCTTTAGGGTTTTATACATATAAGATCATGTCATTCCAGCAGTCTTTTTTTTAAATTTCCTATTTGATTTTAGATTCAAGGGGTACATGTGCGGGTTTCTTACCTGGGTATATTGTGTGATGCTGAGGTTTGGGGTGTGATTGATCTCATCACCCTGATATTGAGCATAGTGTCCAAGAGTTAGTTTTTCAACCCTTGTCCTTCATCCCTCCCTCATCTAGTGGTCCCCAGTGTCTATTGCCATCTTCATGTCCACAAGTTTAACTTGTGTTTAAACAATGTTTAACTGCCACTTAGATATGAGAACATGCAGTGTTCTGTTCCTGTGTTAATTTGCTTTGGATTATGGCCTCCAGCCCAGGAGCCGTTTTAAAATGAGCCCAAAACAGAGTCTCCTTTGGTGACTGATGCTGATTAGGTCCCCAATAATTATTTTTTATGCAAAAGAATGATGCAAAGACTAACAATACTCATATTTTACAGATGAAGAAACTGGGACTTAAAGATAATATCTAAAAGCAGTTATCATAGTTATAGCCTCTGGCAAATAGAAAACACTCATTAATACCAGTTGCCATCATCATCATCAGCATAAGCATCATCATTATCATCATCATTTTATATTAAAAAGAAGAAACGCAAAAGTCTCCAGTAGCACCTACCACACACCCACTCCTAATCCAGGTCATGTAAAAACTGTGGAGATGATGAGTCCTTTGCAAGGCATTTCTGGGGAGCTGCTGTTCCCTGGGAAGCTGCCTGGTCATTTTTCGGCTGCTTTTCTAATACCCCAAGGGGGCCTGTGGTTGAAGCTCTAGTCCTGAAACTGACAACACCAGAATCCAGAATCTCCCAGTTTCTTAACACTAACTTGGTGGTAGAATTTGCATTGTCTAGTGCAAAATGCAGCCCTTTTAACATTTACATTGGATCTTTATCTTCTGGTTATACGGATTACTTTATCTAAGTTTACCTGTTATTTGTTTTAAAGCTTTTCACCCCATCTTACCCAACTTTTAGTGAAGAAAGGTAATACTCAAAAGCTCTCTCAATTCTTATAACTGCATATAAAACATTTCATGCTCATTAAACTAATACCCTTCATTCTCTAGTTCTTTTCAAATGTCTATCCTTAAGTGACATAAATAAGGTTAACAAAGGGTGGTATTCTAAGAGATTTTAGACTTTATCTAGTACAAACACCTCATTTTACTATGGAAAAACTGGGGATCTCCCCAAGAAAAGGATTTTCTTAAAGTCATGAGCTGGTGGCAAAGCCAGGACTAGACAGATGGACATCAGGAGTCTAGTCACCCAGTGCCACACGCTTTCCAATTACATCACTCCACTTGGTACCTAGTTGATGACCTCCAAAGCTCTGCTTAGTGACTACTTTCATTATCTCTGTGTGTGTATTTATATATAAAAAACTCAAAGGAGAAATCACAAAGTAAAAATACCTCATCATAACTTAACTGTACTCCTGAGCAATTAGACATTCTGTAACAATTTCATGGCCAGGCTGTCCTATTAGGTACTGCAGACACCGATAACTACCTTTCCAATAGCGATTCTCTTCTACTTCCTAGGTGACAGACCCCAGTTTTGTTTGGGGGCACCAATATGCTCAACTCCATCAAGCTACTCTCTTTTTCAACCTCCCCTGCTGCCAGGAGCAACAAGATATAGTTTGGGCCAAGGAGTTACAGGCAGAAGCTGAGTAAGAATTTGGGGAAGACTTGTTTTTCTGAGTAAATGAATAAAGATTGCTGGCATCACATCTTCCCTTTCTTCTCTTTGAACCTAAATTTGATATCTAGAGCAACAGTAGTCATCTGGAAGTCATACATAGAGACAACAAAATGGAAAGCTAGAGGTACGGGTCATTGATATCACTGGCTGGCTGCACCAGCCGTGAACTATTAATAACCAAGTATCTTTTCAGTAAAAGAAATAATGACTCAGAAAGCAACATGGTATAGAACCTAAAAGCACTGCCTGGGAGTGACAGACTTGGGTGTGAGTCCTGGCTAGCTGCCTGACATCGAAAAAGTTATCTAACTTCACTGAGTGCCAGTTTTCCCTACTCACAGGATTGATTTAAAGATTAAATAAAAGAATGCATATAAAGTGCTTAAAATGGCACATTGCAAGTCCTCAGTATATGGTAGCCTGGTTAAATGTAGGAATCTCTCTCTGTAACTATCTTATTATTATCTATTGTTTATCCAGGGAATGTATGCAGAATTGATCTCATTGGTCAGCAAACAACAGGTATTACACTCACAACTTTATATGTAGATTGGTCATGGAAGGCACAAGTTACCAAAATAAAGCTAATGAATATTCATCAAAGATTGCCTTGGAATCCTAGAACGCTAAAGCTTAAAAGATAGCATAACCTTCATCCAACAAATATTTACAGAGTGCCAAATACATGTTCAGAACCATGCTAGTCACTGTGGATATATGAATATATCATTGAAGTAAGATTCCTGTTCTCACGGGGTTTATCTTGTAGTGGGGGCATTTCCTAATGTGTATCTAATATGACCGTCTCAATCACAGCTGAGGAAACTGAAGCCCAGAAATGTTAAATGACTTGCAGGCATACCTATATCACACAGCAGTAAATGGCAGATGTTGGAGTAAAATTTAAGCCTCCTGACTCCTACTGGGTTGGTCTTTTGTCTATATATTGAAATTCCTGATTTACATTTTTGTATACCATCAGAAAATATTCCTTGCTGTCCACCAGGATGACTGAGATAGCAAATCTGATTCCCGAGTTTCCTTCGTTTCCTACCACTCTCTCATTTCCTTATGCTCCAGGAAGCATAGTCTTGGTTTGATTTCCTCAACTATGTCAAACTTGCTCCTTTTACAAGACTCTTACACTATTATCCCCTCCGTCTGGTTGTCCTTCATCCCTAGTTTTACTTGTATGGCATTCATTCACCATTTAAGCCTCAGCTTGAGGGCCATTTGTTCTGACTGCCCCTTAAAATGTATCATTATCATTCTCTACCTCACTCATCATTTCTTTCAGCTCATATATATAACCAGCTGAAATTATCTTACTAATTTTTTTTTCCACCTGCTTGTTGGGCTGCCTGAGGGCAGACACCTTATCTGCCCTGCTCACTGCTGAATTCCACAGGCCAGAACAATGCCTTCAGCCAGAGCTGGTACCCAATAACTATTTGTCAAAAGAACATTGGGTGATGCTGTTAGCTCTAGAATTCAAGGCTCCTGAGACAATCTTTGTCTGATAATATTTGTGAGCTATACTTGGCAATCTATGTTGAACAAATGAATGAATAAATCCTGGAGCCATTTTGTATTTAGCTTCATAAGAGATCGTGAAAAGATCCTGAAAAGATCCTGAAGCAAAGTTACTCCAGCCCTTTAATGTGAAACAGGAGTATGTTAGTGCATTTTCACACAAGGCACTTCTTACATGGTGGCAGGAGAGAGAAAGAGAGAGAGAGCGAAGGGGAAACTGCCACTTTTTAACCATCAGATCTTGTGAGAATTCCCTCACTGTCATGAGAGCAGCATGGGGGAAACCACCTCCATGATCTTATCACCTCCCATCAGGTCCTTATACTTAGAGATGAGATTTGAGTGGGGACACAGAGCCAAACCATATCAAGAAGGAAAGTGAAGTTGAGTACTTGCCTCAAGATCTGATTGACTGAATTAACTGACGTGTAGACAGGGCAAGATTGGGGGTAAAATCTATCCATGGCTACCTCTCTAAAAATCTAGAATAATAGTGAATGAGATAGCAACTGATGATTTGACTATGAGATGCTCCAACTTCTCTCACCCATTCTTTTACTCTCTGCTGCCCTAATTCTCTTAAACCTCATAGGATGCATGCCTGAAATTCCATCACAGATTTTCTTTTTCTTTTATCTGGGACTGCACTCTGATGGCCCTGGGCAGCACAGTATTACTGAAACATTTGCATGTGGATGCCTTTAGGTGAGGCAGACAATCTCCAGCTCCGCTGAACCCCCACTGCTCTCCATTGTCTCACCTCTGGCTGCTTTAGAAACTTATCTTACCTGCTGGGCCCCTGGAACCATCTTTGTTTTAGGGCTAAAGTGCAATTTCTTCAGCTGCTATCAATAGATTACATTTGACCATGAGTAAATGACCCAGAGCTAATTTTGTTGCATGGAGGACAATATCTTGAAGATATTTATAGTTGCATAGGGTATCAGAGGTAAAATAAATTTAGACATATTCTTTTCTCACTTTTTTCATTTGAGAATGAAGAAACAGGCTTAGGAAAGGTAGGTGACTTGCTTCAGTTCACAGAGCAAGTTAGTGGCAGATCTGGTACTGAAATTTAGACTTGGTGACCAAAGTGGTCTGGCACAGAGCAAAGATGCTTTGAAGTACTTGAGGGGGTGAAAGGAAGCTGGGATGGCAGGTGGTGGAATTTAGAACATCTTCAAGATTCTGCCTGGGCTGAGCCCACCTTTCTCGGGCTTTTCCTCCCAGCAGAACTCTGGAAGGTAGGATGCTTGCTCCTCCCACGTAATGATACACTTGTGACTTCATCCTCCTTCACTAATTTGTATCTGTATCTTTTCTGTCACTTTATATAACTAATTATTGTTTACTCTTTCCAGGCAGGGTGTGTGGGGATCCAAACTGTGGGAGAGAATGGTGTTACTTTGGGGAAGCCTTTGCAGAAACAAGATGGTCTGGAAAAAAAGGAATCTTCGGCTGCAGAATTTTCTTCTCTTTTCTTACTGTGGCCCCATCCTCCCACCTGGCTCTAGGGAAAGTCCTATTTAAAAGTGAGAGTCAGTAACTCAGCATCTCTCAGCTGATACCACAGTTGCCTCTGGCACAGCCTCTTGCACCCTCATACTTCCTCTCCTGGCTGTGCCTGCCTCAGCATGGGGATAACTGACTGCCCTCAGTTTTCCTCACCCTGCTACTAGATTTGTAGCTGGATTTGGGGACCTCTGAAGGAATGCTAACCACATAGAGAAGCAGTATGATCAAGTGGAGGAAATGAAAACACCAAGGCTCGTAAGACTGAGATCTAGTCCTGCTCTGCCACCAACCAACTGAGTCTCCCCTGCTGAACCGTCAGTCAGCTCTGTGACTGCAGGACCAATAGACTTTACTCAGTATTGGTCTTATTTAATCTCTGCAACACTTGCATTGTTGACCAACCTCTTTAACAATGTTTAAAACAATTTCTAATTCTGAAATGTTCCAAAAAGTACAGAAAATACTACATGATGCTGAGCAAACAAACTGTGCAATCAGATCTGAGCAATGATTATGAGAAAAAGCTCAGGTGGCGAAAGGTTAAATGCTGGGAGGGTCTTAGACTTGGGGAATGCAGAAGAACCAGGGAGAAGAAAAAGCCTTTACTGCTTTGCTCCCTCTCCCTAGAAGTTATCACTACACTAAAAGTCAGTGTATATCATTCACAGTAGGTTTTAGTTCTTTATTATAAATGTATCATAAATATACAAATGTATTTTATATATAAATTATATATAAACATTATGGTCAAACTACTATTTTTAATTTTGTCATGTTTTCTGTATGTTTACATTTATGTGAATAATGGTATCATGCTGATGGTATCCTTTTGAAAGATGCTTTTTTATTCAATGCCATTCTTTTTAGATTGTCTATAGTATACATATTGACTGAGTCCATCTTAATTGATACTCCACTGTATGAATAACCCACAATCTATTTTTTTCTCCTATGAGAGATACATAATTTATTTCTACTATTTTGCTACCACAAGCAATCTGCCATAAACATCCCTGTGCACAAGTTCGAGTTTTTCTAGATCAAAAATCTAGAAGAGGACTTGCTAAGTTATTGGGTATGTATTCATTTTAAGGTTCTTCAAAATAGTTATACCAAAATTTTGCTAAATACTTAGATGAAAATTTTGCCAAATTACTCTTCAAAATAATTATACCATTAAATTCTCCCTTGAATAAGAGTTTCTGTTTCCTCACATTCTGTCAGTCGTTGTTGTCTTTGGTTTATTAATTTCTGCCAATAGGGTGAATATCGAATGTTATCACATTGTGCTAGCATTTTCCTATTTTCTTGTGAGATCACGTAGCTTCTCATTTTTTGTATTGACCATGCAGTTTTCCTCCTCTAGGAACTGCCTTGTTTCTCATTTTCTGGTTGGGTTGTTCGGTGTTTTCTCTTACTGTTTTGTAAGAAATTCTATATCTTGGGTTGTAATACTTTATTTGTTACATGGTTTACAAATAATTTCTCCAGCTGGCTTTTTTCACCTTGTTTTGGGCGTATTTTGCCATACAGAAGCTTTAATTTTATTTTCTCCAGCTTTATGAAGATATATTTTACAAATATATATATACATGTATTTATGGTATACAATATGTGATATTTTAATATACATGTACATTTTAAAATAATTAAATCAATCAGATTAATACTTCTGTCACCTCACAAACATCATCTTTTTGGTATTGGGAACAAATGAGATCTACTCTTTTGGCAATTTTTAAGTATACAATCCACTATGATTAATTATAGTCACCATGCTGTCTAGTAGAATTCCAGAAGCATTTTTTTATCCTGTCTAACAAGCTTTGTACCCTTTGACCAACATCTCTCCTTTCCCCAGCACTCCCTAATGGTGGTTGAATGGCAACCACCATTTCACTCTCCGCTTCTATGAGTTTCACCTTCAGAAGCTTTAATTTTAATATAGTCAAACATAACAATATTTTATTGCTGGATTACAAATTTTGTATTTTGTTGAAGACGTTTTGCCTACCATAATACCATACTAGAAATTTCTAACACCCCTCTAATTGAAAATGGTATTCTTCCTCCCCCACCCCAGGATTTTAGTTCTACCTTGTTTTTATTATTCTAAATGATTGGTGTTATTATTATTTTTTTCTTTTTTTTCCACTCTTGTTGCCCAGGCTGGAGTGCAATGGTGAGATCTCGGCTCACTGCAACCTCCACCTCCCAGGTTCAAGTGATTCCCTGCCTCAGCCTCTGTAGCTGAGATTACAGGCATGTGCCACTACGCCCAGCTAATTTTGTGTTTTTAGTTGAGACGAGGTTGGTATTATTTTTATTTTATTTTTACAGAACAGCAGAGCAAATACTTTCTCAGTGCTACCTGCAGGTTCATTAAATTTTTATGGTTTATCACTTCTTGAATTGTACTTCTACTTTCTGGTTTAATTTCCTTTTTCCTAAACTCCATCCTTCATACTTAAGTGAGAGACTCTATGTAAATGCTCTCAGTCTTGTTTGAAAATGTATTTGTTTCAACACTGATATAGAACCATCTCACACCAGTCACAATAGCTATTACTAAAAAGTAAAAAATAACAGATGCTGCAAGGTTGCAGAGAAAAGGGAACATTTATAGACTGCTGGAGGGAGTGTAAATTAGTTTTACCATTGTGAAAAGCAGTATGGTGATTCTTCAAAGAACTAAAAGCAGAATTACCATTTGACCCAGCAATCTCATTACTGGGTGTATACTCAGATGAATATAAATCATTGTACCATAAAGATATATGCAGGCAAATGTTCATTGCAGCACTATTCACAATAGCAGAGACATGGAAACAACCTAAATGTCATCAAAGACAGATTAGGTAAAGAAAATGTGGTACAGATACTCCATGGAATACTGTGCAGCCACGTAAAAGAATGAGATCGCATCTTCTGTGGGAACATGGATAAAGCTGGAGGCTATTATCCTTAGCAAACTAACACAGGAACAAAAAATCAAATAACATGTTCCCACTGACAAGTGAGAACTAAATGATAAGAACTTATGAACACAAAGACGGAAACAATAGACACTTGGGTTTACTTGAGGGTAGAGGGTGGGAGGAGGGACAGGAGCAGAAAAGATAACTATTGGGTACTGGGCTTAATTACTAGGTGATGAAATAATCTGTACAACAAACCCACATGTCATGTGTTTACCTATGTAACAAACCTTCACATGTACCCCTAAAGCTAAAATAAGAGTTAAAAAAAGAATTTTTTTTTTTACTGAGAATAGATGCCTAAATTAATAATTATATCCTCTCAACTCTCTAAGGATAATAGCCTCATATGTTCTAGTCTAGACTGTTGCTGAAAATTTGCTGTTGCTCTGCAAATAAGCAGACTCTTCTAATAATCTTTTGTCATCTATGTCTTTGATATTGTGCAGCTTCACCAATATGTTTTTATATATGGATTTACTTTCATTTTTTTCTACTTAGCACTCATTGCTATTCTTATACATTAATATTCATCTACTTCATCAATTCTGAAAAAAAAACAGCCATTGTTTTTTGAGTATTGACTTTCTCCCATTCATCCTATTTGATTTTTGTGTCTCATACTAAATGTACACTAATTTATTTTCCTCTGTCCCCTATGTCCTTTAAATTCTAGATATTATTTATCTCTATGCTACAACTTTGCTAATTTCCTCACTTCAGTCTTTTAGTTCATTAATTCTACCTTCAACTACAGTTTACCTAATGTTTGATTTTCCTTTGACAATTTTAAATTTTGATTACTGTATTTTTCTCTTTAGAAGTTATATTTGGCTACATTGGTTTATTCTTCATCATAATGTCTCATGGCTGTCTTATAGTTTCAATTTCTTCTATTCTTTATTAATTTTCAATAATTATGTTGTAATATTTATCAAACTGGCATGCAATCTGAAGTTTTTATAGTTAAAATTTTTCTGCTTTTGTCCTCTGATTCTCACTTAGAGAAGCTTTTACTCTCACATATTTTTCCATTTTTGATTGTGAGTTCCTCTCTTTCATGGGACTTTGCCTGTGAGAATTCTGGACAACTTTGGTTCAGTGTGTGTCCCTTCAGAGGAGTATCAAATTTTCTTCAGGCAGGAGACCTGCCAGGGCAAATTTCATGATATTTTCTTGGCTTGTGAGTTCTCAGATCAATGACAGTAGTATAATTTGAACCCCACATATTCACTACAAAATTGAACTTTTCATCATTTGTTCTCAAAGCTACTCTTTCTCTGATTTTGTTCCAGTCAGCTAACCAAGAAAGAAACCCAGCATCATCATTGATGTCTCATATTTTCTTACTGCCTCATCCAAATATATGACTTCCATGACTTCTGTCTCATTACTTTTCCTGAAGTGCCTCAATTTCTCTCCACCTTTAACGTGATTAACTTAATTCTTTGATCTCATACCTGAAATAAGCCTTCTAATTACTGCTTCTGCCACAAGACTTAACCTTCTCTGATTCATCATCTATACGACAGCTGAACTGATATTTTTAAAATTCAAATCTAATCCTGTCATTGTATGGCTTAAAAATTATTACTGCACCTCCATCACTTTCAAAATAAAAATAAAGCCTTGAATTCTAAGAAGAAATTCAAGTTTATTGGCAATCTGAGCTCTGTTTTTGGCTTTTATCTCTTGCCAGTTTCTCCTGAATGTGTTTATACAAATGACCAATGCTTCAACCATACTAAATTTTCAATCTGTTCAAATTCCCAGAATATTTTTATACGCTGGAGAAATCAATATGTTGATCCATAAAATCCAGGTGAAAGCTTCTCATCATGAATTATTGTCGCATCTTTCCTGATGATAAAAATTGTTATTCTTTATTACATTTCATTATACTAAGCATATTTACTATGCTTAGCAGTGAAAGTATATTAAATTGTAGTCAGCAACAATATTCTTTTTAGGATTTACTTTCATTTGTTTATTTTTCAGTAACAGTATAACATATATTCCTAATAATAATATGAGAGTGTATGTGTTTAAACATATGTCAATGACAAATATAATAACAGAATTCTCTCAGACAGATAAATGCTGGTCTTAAGTGATTTCTTAAAGGGGAACTGAGTTGTTAGATAATATGGTTAGAAATTATAAGAATGAAAAGTTGAGATCAATAAGTTCTTTTCTGGCTCATAATTTTACAATTCTGGGTTTCGTGTGTGTGTGTGTGTGTGTGTGTGTGTGTGTGTGTGTGAAGCTACCTACTGGATATTACAGTAAGTGTAATTCATTGGGAAAAGTCATAAAATCATAAAATATTATAGCTGAAAGTGACCTTAAAGATAATTCATTTCAATGGTTTCTGAAATGTGTTACTGGCCAGACATTGTTTCCAAAGAAAAGTTTTGAAATCCAGCATGTGAGACAGGTACATGTGGGGCTCCCCTGACTTCATTTAGAGACCAGAATACTGCAGCCCTATGCACAGGTAATCCTTCTCCTATCTACCCACAACCCAGAGGTTACACAGAACTAAGTTTAAAAATCACTGATCTACCCCAACCCAGTCACTGTTCAAATGAAAAACTGGAAGCCCAGAGACGCAATGATTTATTCAAGGTCACACAATTAGCCAAGGACCAAGGCTGGCTTTAACCCTGATCTTGTGAGTCTCCATGAAGTTCTATGGCTATGACTCTTATTTTTTACAATAGGTTCAACCCAATCTCAGAAAGCCAATAGAATTTCTCATTTCTTGTATCCCATAAATAGATTAATGTTATAACGTAACAAGTTTTCCCATGTACTTACTCCCTGGAAGCTTTGACATATAAAATAGTTGCTCATTGCAGAAAATTTCAAAAATAAAGAAAAGCAAACACATAAAAGATAGAAATCATCAGAAATCTCTGCTGGAAGAAATAACCATTGTTATACTTTTTTCTCTGAAAACTTTTTTTTTTAACCAAATGGGATTATACAAGGTGTATCAGTGAGCATTTCTAATTGCAAATAGCAAAATCCTCTTCAGCTAAAACAGGCAGAAAAGACACGTATTAAAGGATAGTAGGCTGTTCTAGAATCTCTAGCAAGATCAGAGAGTCAGAGTTGAAGTCAATCCAACCAGAAAATAATACTCAAACATTATAGGACTTCTCCAGAGAAAATTCTAGCACCACCACGACCAATAGGCACAGATGCCACAGCTCACACTCTAGACTGTGACGTAGGCCCAAGATCCAACACCACCCCAAAATGAGATTCTCTGCTGCCTCCCAAAAATTACAAGAGAAATTTTCCCATGGCATCTGCTTCATCCCATTTTCCTTTCTTCATGACAAGACTGATAGCACCCTGGACACAGGACACAACTACCCACCATTAGCAAATCATGCCCCAAACATGAGAAGGGTGTGCAAAGACCCCACAATGCAATGACATAATATTTGTAGCAGGAAAAGTCTTGAGATATTTGTGTTCTTTTAATTTATATATTATATTAATTATTGGCCTGACAAGATTGATATATTGACCGTTATATGCAAGTCATCTTGTCACAAGCAATTTGTATTGGTTCCAAATATAATGAATAACTCAATTTGTCCTTTCCTATTTCTCATCCTCCAAAAAAGTATTTTAAAAATATTTTCCAATTTAAATGACATAAATTATAAAAATGATGCAACCCATTTATAACGACAA
The DNA here is from genome assembly GCF_007565055.1 of Rhinopithecus roxellana. Taxonomy (NCBI): domain Eukaryota; kingdom Metazoa; phylum Chordata; class Mammalia; order Primates; family Cercopithecidae; genus Rhinopithecus; species Rhinopithecus roxellana. The sequence continues at coordinate 114,643,669 of NC_044551.1, read as the reverse complement.
AAATCCATAAAATTTTGGGCTGCATGAGGAGTTAGTGTAGTGACACACTTATTTACTCCAATGGTGAATAATTATTGCGACATCGTGTTTTTATCTCTCCAAGTTAGTTAAAAGTATAGTACAGATGATCAGTTGCTTGAGACACCGATCAGCAACCCACGGACTTCCGATCAAAGACTGTGGCTGCAAATCAATTGCAGCATATGGCATTTGTGCTTCTATTACCCAGAGCAGTAGCTGAGGACATACTAATTAAGCAAATGCTAATGAGAAGTCTAAAAAATTCACAAATGTATGAATGTATGGATTATATTTATTTGGCACCCATTTTAAATGACAAGCACAACCTGTGTGAAAATGCACTTGTAAAAGTCTTAGTACGTGCTGATAATGACTTACTACTCGTCTCTGAATGTGTTCAGGAAATCTATTTTTACAAATTTAAATGGTGCAATTATCACTACCTCACTAATAAGTAATCCTGATTCATCTTCCAGAAGCAAACCTCAAATTTGGTTACTCTCCAACTTCAACTCTGGATAGGCTCTCATTATTTATTCTTTAAAGTTCATAGTTCTTACCCAGGCATTCAAAGCTCTCTGTTAACTCACCTCAAGCAACTTTTTCATTTATTATCAACCTCATTGCCGTTGTCTCTAGCTCAGTGTTTCCCAATGTTGGCATTTTGGGAACTGGGGCTGGGTTTTATATTTTTATATATTTTTTTTTTTTGGAAAGCTGATCTGTGCACTGTAGAATGTTTCACAGCATTCTGACCTCTAAACATGAAATGTCAGTAGCATCATCACCCCCTTCTGTAGTGACAACCAAAAACATCTCTAGATATTGTCAAATGTCCCCTGGTGGTGGAGGGAGGGGGGTGGGAAGTGCCCCAGTTAAGAAGTACTCCTCTAGTAAAACTGAATTCCTCATTCTTCCTACACAAATTCTGATTTTTCCTGCCTGCATGTCCATCTTCCATTCATTCTGCATATATTTTATTGAGCATTGACTCTACAAAAAGCACTCTACTAGGTGCTAAAAGTTCAGTAGTGAACAAGATGACTATGGCCCTGACTTTGTGGAGCTAATAGCCTTATGAAATAAGCCAAATCAAGTGTAATAAGCCAAGAAGGCAGAGAGTTGAGTGAGCAGCCCATGAAGAGGTAGAGTGAAAAGTGCTCTGAGAGCAGAAGCCTCCACTCACCTGACTAGAACATCCTTTCCAGAACTCAGTGTATACAAAGCTCAGATGCTGGCTTTATTCAGCCTTCTCTGATAATTTCACACAGAAGCAATTTCCTATCCTCTGCATAGCTAGAGCAGACATTCTCTATGGTACTCTGCACCCTGCTCTGTATTGGTTATTATTCATGGCCCCATTATTGCATACATCTCTGACTACATGAATCTCTTATGTATAGGATGCATGTCACATTCATTTCTGATTTATCCACAACAAGTTCAGTTCTTTACACAAAAAGAAAAGCTAAATTCACATCTACTGTAGGCTCCAACCAGGGTCTTTTCCAAAGGGCAGTGAGGATAATGTGTTTAAAATGTATGACCAACCATGCTGTACATCACCTTAAAATCCAAGTTGAAACAGTTTCTTATCACTCTTAGAATTAAGAACAAAGCCTTGAATGTAGCTACTAAAGTCTCTAATGCCCGTCTCATTCTTCTTACTCCTTACCTCTTACCACTGTGCCCTTCACTGTCTATGTTCCAGCCATATTGACTCCTTTTCAGTTGCTTCAGGGTGCCACGTTCTCTCCTAAAGCAGGGCCTTTGCACTGCTCTTTTCACTGCCTAGAATGCTCCCCAACCACTGTATAGCCTCTGCATTGCACCTTTCAACTGTCACTTTCCTAGGTAGCCTTATCTGACCCTCCAGCCAACATGTGGTTTTTCAGAAACATGTTAAAGAATCAATTTCATTTCCTGTATAAGTTATTTAGTTTATATTATATCCTTGCCTCTATGATTGATAAAGGCTTATTGCCTTCACTATATCACAAGATCAGTGAGAACAATGACCTCCTACACTCATAACAGTGACTGACACATAGAAAGCGTTCCACAAAAGATTTTGTTAAGTTGATGAGCAAATGGATTTTTAAAAGTAAAGTTTTGAAGAAGACGTCCATAATTGAACAATCAACATTCTGAGCACATTTATGAAAAGGGAGGCAAAATACCTTCATTCGAGAATGTTGGAGGAAGAAAAGGTTTATCTGGGATTACTTAAGTAGCCATTAGTGAACTCTGAGGGAAGATTCTGGGATTAAGAGGAAAGAGTAGGACCATAAAAAGGATATGTGCATAGGACAGTCAGAAGAAATGAGGAGGAGCTGAGGGAAGAACCGACTGATTTGGGGGAGGTTGGTGGTAAAGAAATGAGACAGAAAAGTGATGCTCAGAAGGCCAATAGTTGAGGCTGGGCATGGTGGCTCATGCCTGTAATCACAGCACTTTGGGAGGCCAAGGCAGGCAGATCACCTGAGGTCAGGAATTTGAGACCAGCCTGGCCAACATGGTCAAACCCCATCTCTACTAAAAATACAAAAACTAGCCAGGTGTGGTGGCACACGCCTGTAGTCCCAGATACTGAGGAGTCTGAGGCAGGAGAATCACTTGAACCCAGGAGGTGGAGGTTGTGGTGAGCCAAAATCTTGCCACTGAACTCCAGTCTGGGTGACAAAGCAAGACTCTGTCAAAAAAAAAAAAAAGAAAAAAGAAAAAAAGCCAGTAGTTGAGATCAGAAAAAGTAAAATCAGTGAAGGTTAGTGATCAGTAAGACCTTCAAGCTATGAAGTTTAGCACTTTAAAAGTGTCTTGGAACACAGTAGATACTAAATAAATATTTATTGAATAGATTCTGACCAAATAATCTTCTACTTAAAGTAAAACTACTTTTTAGTGTTGTGTCAGACTTATTTGTAATTGCCTAACTACTAGCCTTCCTTCTGCCAACAAAACTCATGTTGAAAGAATGGCTGGTGAGCTAACTGGAGTTGTAAGACACAGACTTTAAAATAACTAGTTAACATGTTCAAGAAAATAGATGATAAGATGGACAGAACTTCACAAGTAGATTTTAAAATATTTTAAAATCAATGTAAATTCTAGAATTTTAAAATACAATTATTGAAATTAAGTAAGTTAATTGATAAATGTAAGAGCAGGATATGGATTACAGGACATAGATAAAGAGAATATTAAAAAACAGAAAGATACGCAAGTAGAAAAAAACATCGACTAGATAACAGAGATAAAAAAGAATGGAATACAACAAAAGGAAAGTATAGCTGATAGATGAGATACATTGAAATGGTGTAAGGTATATGTAATTGATAGTCCACAAGATGGAGAAAAGGAAAGGGCAAAAGCAGAGTTTGAAGAAATTTCTGAGATTGCTGAAACACATGAAATCACAAATCAAGAAATATTATGAAACCAACCAAGATCAATACAAAGTAAAAGAAGACCTAGGCACAAAATAAAAAGAAAAAAATTGCTTAAAACTCAAATGTAAATAGAAAATTTTAAAAGCAGCTTGGGAGATGGGGAGGAAATAGACACATGCTTTCAAAGAAAAGGTAAGACATCTGACTTCTCAGCAGTAAGTATGGAAGTCAAACACAATGGAATGAAATCTTTACAATACTGAAAGAAAACAATATTGTCAACCTGGACATTTTATATCCATTGAAATTATCCTTCAAAAATGAAAAAATAAATGAAAACACTTTAAGGCAAATAAAAACAGAATTTGTCATCATATCTAGTACTGGTAAATTTTAAGAGTTCCCTTTATGAAGAAAAGTGATCCCAGAGAAAAACATGGGAATACAAACAGAAAATGAAAAACAATGGAAAGGGAAAATATATAAGCAAATTTGACTTATTTCTTACTATACAAACAAAATATTATGTTTTTTGCAGTTTAAAACATATCTAGATTTAATATACAAAACATATAAGAAAAGAAGGAGATAAATGGAGTCAGAGTGTTTCAGGGCTTAACATTGTCTGAGAAATGGTAAAAGTACAAATTTATATTAAGCTAATAATACGCAGATGCATATTTTAATCTCTATAATAACCCTTAAGGAGTACACGTCTAACAAATCAATAAAGGAGAAAAAGCAATAATAATAGACAAATTTTTAGTCCAAAATATGGTGAGAAAGCATATAAAATAATTATAAAAAAGGACAACTGGAAAATAAAAATTACTATACTAAACATACATTCAAATATATTTGAATGTAAATATTTTAAATAAACTTGTAAAAAGGAAAGCATTGTTAACTGCGTTCCAAAAACATGTACTGCTTTAACAAAGCTAGTTTAAATACAAGAACAAATAAAATATGAATATATCTTCATATATATACATAAACATATGTGTATATACACATATATATTATATTATATTATATATATTTCAATATATGTATATTATTTATGTTTATATATATATATATATATTCACACATGACTGGGGGCCTAATCAGCACCAGTCATTAAAGGAAGATCTTAACTAGGCTTATTTCAACAGGACTGATAGGGATGACATATTCCTATATGTAGAAAATCCTGAAGACTCCAGAAAAAAAAAAAAATGGAGCTAAAAATGAAATTCAGGATACAAAGTAAAGTTTCAGAATACAAGATCAACACACAAAAATCAGTTGCAATTTTATCCACTAGTAAGAAAGTATCCAAAAAAAAAAAAGAAATTAAGAAAACAATCCCATTTACAATAATTTCAAAAGAATAAAATATTTAGAAATAAAAACCAGTGAGGCAAAAGATCTGTATGCTGACAACAAAAACCAGTAATGGAAGAAATTCAAGAAGGAGAAATGGAAAAGATCTTTGATTTTAGTTCTGGCAATAATTTCTTTTTGGTATGACACCAAAAGCAGAGGTGACAAAAACAAAAATGAACAAGTGGCATTGCATGAAACTAAAAAGTTTCTCCATAGCCAAATAACCAGTCAAGTAAATGAAAATGCAACCCACAGAATAAGATAAAATACATACAAACCACATATTTGATAAAGGGTTAATATTCAAAATATATGAGCAACTCCCACAACTCAATAGCAAAAAAAAAAAAAAAAAAAAAAAAAAAACTAAAAACAAGTAATGCAATTAAACATTGGCTAAAGGACTTAAATAGACATTTTTCCAAAGAAGATGTATGAATGACCAACAAGCATATGAAAACGTGTTCAGCATCAGTAATCATCAGGAACATGCAAATCAAAACCACAATGAGATAACACCTCACATCACAGAATGGCTATTATTTAAAAAAAAAAAAATAATAAGTATTAGCAAGAATATGGAGAAAAGGAACCCCTACAACACTGGTGATGGAACTGCAAATTGGCACAAACATGGAAGACAGAGTAGAGGTTCCTCGAAATAGTAAAAATATAACTACCATATGAGCCAGCAATCCTACTTCTGTGTATTTATCCAAGGACTTGAAATCAGAGTCTCGAAGAAATACCTGCAGTGTCATGTTCACTGCAGCATTTTTCACAATAGCCAAGATGGAAAAAACCTGCCTAAATGTCTATTAATGGATGGATAAATACAGAAAATGTGATAAATGCATGCAGTGGAATAACATTAAGCCTTTAAAAAGAGGGCCAGGTGTGGTGGCTCACTCCTGTAATCTTAGCACTTTGGGAGGCTGAGAGGGGTAGATATCTTGAGCTCAGGAGTTAGAGAGCAGCCTGAATAACATAGTGAAACCCCCTCTTTACTAAAAACACAAAAATTAGCTGGGCATGGTGGCATACATCTGTAGTCCCATCTACCTGGGAGGCTGATGTGAGAGGATCGCTGGAGCTTGGAAGGCGGAGGTTGCAGTGAACTAAGATGGTGCAGCTGCACTCTGGCCTAGGAGATAGAGCAAGACCCTATCTCAATCAATCAACCAATCAATCAATCAATCAATCAATAGGAATTCTACCATTTGTGACAAGATAGGTGGACTCACAGGACATTATGCTAAGTGGAATAAGGCAGACACAGAAACACAAATCACAATGAGTGTGACCTCATTTCTATACGGGATCTAAATTAATCAAACTCAGATGTAAAATGATAATTTTTCAGAAGCTGGGGGGTTGGAAAGATGAGGAGATAATAGTCAAATGGTACCAAGTTTCAATTATACAAGGTAAGTAAGTTCTGGAAATCTACAAACAGCATAGTGGCTACAGCTAGAAATACTCTATTATATACTTAAAATTTGCTAAGAGAGTAGCTCTTATGTTAAGCATTCTCACCACAAAAAAATAATAATAATAAATCGGGTTGGGGGGAAGTTTGGGAGGTAATGGTCGTGTCTATGGCCTTGAGTGTGGTGATGGTTTCTCGGGTATATACTTATTCCCACACTCATCAAGTTGTGGACCATAAACATATACAGCTTTTTACATGTCAATGGTACCTCAATAAAGTAGTTTAAAAAGTAACTGGGGAATTTTTTAATGTTTGGAAATTATGCAATATCCTTCTAAATAAACCATGGGTCACAGAAGAAATCAAAATGGGAATTTTAAAATGTTTCAAACTAGGTGACAATTAAATTATGATGTGTTAATATTTATGGGATACAGACAAGGCAAGGCTTAGTGGGAAATTTATAACCTTAAATGTATATATTATAAGAAAAACTGTTAAGAATATAATTTTTTCAAAACAGCTTAAATTACATAAATAACTAAAAAGTTAGAAAATGAAAAGCAAGTTAATCCCAAAAAATAGAATAAAGGAAATAGAAAAGGCTAAGCAGATGTTAATTAAATTAAAACCAACAACACAGAAAATAAACAATACCAATACCTGATTCCTTGAAAAGACTAATACAATTGACCCTAGAGAGGCTTATTAAAAAATGTTTAAAGAGAAAAATAAGGCACAAGTTACCAGTATCAGAAATGACAAATGGCACATACCAGAGATTCTACAAACATCACAAAAGTAATAAACATGTAAACAACTGAATGTCAACAAATTTAAAATTTAGATGAAATGAATAAATTCCCAGAAAATCGTAATTTATCAAATGTACTCAATAAGAAAAACAAAATCTGTAGATAAAAGCCTTTCTACAAAATCTTCAGGCCCAGATAACTTTACTGGTGAATTCTTCCAAACACTTAAGAAATAAATAACACCAACTTACACAAAAACTTTTAAAGAAAAAAGGCCAGAATGACCTTGGTACCAAAATCCAAAAGGGCATTACAAGAAGGATAAATATGTGCATATTTATCTCATAAATATTGATCTAAAAATTATAAGCAAAACATGAACAAATTGAATGTAACAATATCTAAAGCAACAAATAACAGTTATTTCACCATTGTGAGGTTAGTTTAACAAATATAAATCAATGCAATTCTCCACATTAATAAAACAAAGGAGAATATTCATATCACCATCTCAAAAAAGCATTTAAAAAAATGTGATAATTACGATTTACAAAGAAAAAAACTCAGCAAACTAAGGATAGAGGGAAATTTTTGTAATCCAAAAGATCACCTTATAAAGATACTTTTAAACAAAATACTGTACTTAATAGGGAAATAGTAAAAGCTTTTTCGTAATATCAAAAAGGAGCAAAGATGTCCACTTTCACTACTTCTATTCAAGAGTGTGCTGGAGGTCCTAGTCAGTGTGATAAGGTAAGAAAACAAAGTACAAAGTTTGAAATGAAAGAAGGAAAAATGCCATTATTTACAAAAAGCATGGCTCTATACATGAAAAATCTCAAATAATCTCAAAACAAAGTGTTAGAATTAATAAACTAATTTAGAAACTATACTGGATACAAGGTTAATTTCCAAACTAATTTTATTTTGACGTAATATCAACAAATAATTAGTAAGTTAAATTGAAAGTGATGCCATTTATAGACATACAGTAACACATGAAATGTCCTAAACTACAGGAAATAAGACAGGATGGTATTGGTATAAGAGTCGACTAACAAACCAAAGGGACAAATAGGATTTGGAAATAATCATCACAGACTTAAGGTACAGAGTGCAGTGGAGAAAAAAGGTTTTTTCAATGAATGGCCCTAGGTCAGTCTGATATCTATATATACATATATATTTAAAAACACATCATAATCCTTACCATATACCATATAAAAACTCAAGTTCAAATGAATTGTAAATCTAAATGTGAAAGATAAAGTAATATAGTTTCTAGAGAAAAACTTAGGGGTTTTCTCTTCACGACCTTGAGGTAACCAAAACTTAGGGGTTTTCTCTTCACGACCTTGAGGTAACCAAAGATTTCTTAAATAAGATGTAAAAAGGCACTAACCATAATAGAAGCCATTGATAAACTAGACTACATTTTGAAGAGCTTCTGTTAATCAAAAATCACCTTCAAAAGAGTGGGAGAATATATTTGCAACATGTATATCTGAAAAAAAAAATGGCTTTATTCTGAATACAGAAAGAGCTCATAACAATATGAAGAAAAGCAATCAATTCAATTTAGGACAAAAGACTTAAACAAAATATTCTTTAAAAAAAGGATATCAATACCAGCATTTGCAAGGATGGGTAGCATTTAGATCTCTTATATTGTTGCTGGAAAACTGATAGTATCTTGCAAAGCTGAATATATACATAGCCTGTGATCTAAGCAAATCTGCTACCAACTCAATGTACAATAGAAGTGGGTATCCATATGTGAGAAAAATAAAAAAGCAAAAAAACTTATACAGCACTCATTGTAAGAGCATAAAAATCAAAACAAATCAAAGGTCCACTATTAAAATGAATTTTAAAACAGTGGTGCATTCATCCAATAGAATAGTTAGCCATGAAAATGGATTAACCACTTTTGCAAGCAATGAAATGGATAAATCTCAAAGATATAATGATGAATGAAAGAGGCCAGACACTAAACAATATCGAATGTATTACTCTATTTATATGAAATTCAGAAGTGATGTATGGCAATTACCTTTGCAAGGTAGAGTTAGGGACTGGGCACTTCAGGCATTGGTAATATTAGTATTTCCTGATACAGTTGTTCCAAAAAAAAAAACATTTTTTTCACCACCTACCTGGACCAATGGGGTAGGAACACAGTGTAGAAGATGGCTGGCTACCTAACATAGTAAATGAGATGATAAAGGGAAAACATTTTGTAAACTGTAAGCCACTATGTAAAATAAGGTATCTCTGTATACCTACTGCATTTGATGGCTCAGACAGTACAGGAACTGACTGCTATATCTTACATAAGCACAACACAGCTCGTGTTGGCTCAGCTGGTACCAGGGTCAACTAGAACCAGGGATGCCACTGTGGCCAGGATATTCTCCTGCTTGGTCTCTTGGGTGTCTGCTTTTTTCAGAATGTTCAATTCTTTCTGTGTTACCACAGATTCCATTTTCATGAGGAAAGCATGCTCTGGGTCTTCACGTGCCATAGTTACTACCTACATTGAAGGGCAGAGTGGGCCAGGGGTCCCCTTCAGCACAAATTATCTATGGCCCTGAAGTCAGGATCATGTAACAGATTTTTATCACCATTGTATAGATGAAGAAACTAAACGTTTCTGTGATTAAAAAAAAAAATCAGAAAACAAATCAACCCAGGCTGTTGCAGCTGAGATCTTTAACCCTACAGAGTGTAGCAGTCTCTTCTTTCTGAATGGCCTGTGCAACACATAGTGTATTAACTGCTACCAAGAAGCATGCAAAATCTTTGACGCTGATGAATTAACACAACTCAATTCTGCAGATCCTACAATATGTCAGGATCTGTGCTATGCTTAGTGGGGGATAGTTTGATAAATAAGGCATGGTGATTGCCCTCTGGGTCTCACAATCTGGTAGAAGAGAAGTTCAACAGATAAATGATTTTAATATATATGGAATTTTTAAAAATATTGAAAATACAAACTGAAAGAGACTAACAGATTAATTTAGAATTGCAGAGACTGGAGGGAAAAAGGAGTGTAGAGCAGGTGTCCTTTCAAATGAATTTGAAATATGAGAAGTACTTTGAAAGGCAGTGATGGGGAATGAGGACATTATTGGGAAAGGGTAGAAAATGAACAAAATTAGAGCTGAGAGAATGCAGGAAGGATTTGAGGAACTGTAGTTTACATGATACAGCTAGGACACCTGCCACACAGGCAGGTGTAAATATGAGGTATAATAAGACTGCAAATAGGCTGACACACTTGGAATGCCAATGTGAGAAATCTGAATTTTCATGTGAACACAGTTGAGGATGTTAGTGCAACATCACATTGGTTTTTTAAAAAAATGGAGCCATGTGCATATTTAAATTGTATTTACTAGCTCTCTGACCTTAGGCAGGTTGCTTAACTCCACCCAAACTGACTCCTTAGATGAGGTAATAATGCATGTAGAACATGTAGCACTATTATATATTCAGTGTATAATATGTGTTGCGTAAGTGTTAGCTGCCATTATTATTGTTTCTATGAAGGACAGAGACACATTGAAGTCTGTATGATGGTTAAAAACCAGCTTCTGAGTTATTTTAAACTTTATTTAGATTTACGTTTGTGATGCTGTGGCTTAAATCCACACAAAATATTTGGTGACAGGTCCCATCATTCTTTGGCGTATAAACAGGTCTACAACTGATTTGTCACTTCTATGAATTAGCCTCCTGTCGAAAATAACACTTTATTGGAAGTTGTCTGTAACATTTAAAAGATTTGGATTCTTTGCTGTGAAACAGCACTGTTTCAAATCCCTGCAGGCACAAGGTTTAATTAGTAATTGTTTTATGTTCCTCTAACTTAAGCAATATTACCATAGATTATTTCCAGAGACAAAGGCAATCCTTTTCCAGTTAAACCTTAATCATAATGGCGGAAATAAAAAGGTATTGTGGGGAAGCACTGGCTTTGGCGTTGGCTTGATCTAGATGAGTCTCAATTCTATTCCTTCCTCTTTGTCTTCAGAGAAATTGTTTAACTTCCCAGGAATCCAATTCCTCACTTGTAAAATGAGATAAAGATATTTATGTTCTTAACACAGTGCTTAGACACATGATAATTACTTATTTTCCATGCGTTCAGATCACAGCACATATACTGCTTAGGGAGGAAAAAAGTAGTGGGCACAGACTGGACTGGAGTTCAGATACTTTGGTCACAAAAGTTGAGATACTTTTCAAGCTTTAGTGTTGGCCTGGCCTGCCCATCCTCTGATTCAGGCAGCAGTGATGCGTGCTGTACAGGGCTCATGCATTGATTGAAGATAGTTGAAGAAAATAAAATTAGTCATTTTTTATGGGTCTTTGTTGTTTTTATACCCATCCTCCCAGCATCATTTCCCCGTTCTTCTCCTAAGAAGGCCCTAATTCACCTCTCCACTCCCACTTGCAGTTCAAGTGCCCTGGGTGGGCATCACGTGCCTCCAGAGATGGAGTATGTGACCCAGGCCCCGCCAATTGGAGCACTAAGTTTCTCTGACCACAGTAATTAGTTCATCACAGGAAACATGATCCAAGTTGGTCCAATCATAAGGATAAAGAGATATGTGTAGGAGCTATCAGAATATTTTTCTGTCTGCCCCACTGGATCTCAATAGTTGGAGACTAAAACATAAATGTCCCAGGCACTAAGCCCCACATTACTCACTGGCTGGAGTTTTTAGGGAAGTCAATGTGAAAATGGGGAAACCATGAAAGTTATTTATTTATACTTTCAAATTTAATGTGGCAGTGTCCTATGCTGCCAAGTCATTGATCCCTAGAGAATCCCAATAGGAATACTGGAGCATGACAGCTAAGATGAGGAATGGTGCAGGAGCTTAGAACCTTGCTCTGGACTGTCTAACTGCAACTGTAAACTTAGGTGGAATGAACTATACCCCAAATCTATCCAAAAATACATTCCTGTCTGGATGAAGAGCTGGTTTATCAAGCAATAACTAAGGCTATTTTGGAGCCAGCAGTGTAAACCGAGCTTACTTTCACATTCATTCAACAAACATTTATTGAGTGCATACTGTTCTAAGAAACTGGGTAAAATAAGCAGTGCCTGCCTTTATGTATCTTAAAGTCTTGCAGGGGAAACAAACAGGCAATTATCATATAATATCATAAATATTATAGTGAGAAGAGTATATAAAATATTATGGGGACATTTTAGAGAAGCAGCTAATCTAGGGTTCGGTGGTCCACAAAAGCTTCTGAGAGATTGTGCCATCACTAGCCAAGTGAAGTGATGAAGAATGCTTTCAGTAGCAAGAGAATGCCATTTATGGAAAAATGGAAGTAATGCATTAGAACTGGAATACGGGCCGTAAAGTAGAAGGTGGTATGATACAATAGAGACAGAACAGGGGCCAAATCACAAAAGTCTTTAACAGCCATGTTAAAAAGTCTGGATTTTAATCAATTGAAAGCAATGGGGAACCACTGAAGGCTTTTAAGCAGAAAAGTGGCATGACAAGATTAACATTTTAGAAGCATCACTCCAAATCACTGCATACACTCTGTAATATGCAGAATGGATTGAGGGGAGATAAGAGAAGAACATTTCTATTAGCCCCTTAGTGTGACCAACAAGGAGGAGGTTGCAGTAACCCAGGTGAGAGTTGATACTGTCCTAAATCAAGCCATTGTCAGAGAGATGTAAAAGAATTTCAAGAGATAGAATCAGTAGGGTTTAATATTTTATTGGTTCTGAAGCTTGCCTGATCTTTGGCCATCAACTCCCAGATGGCCAATCAGGATGCTACATATTCTATCAGGAGTGTTAATAGAAGAGATTCTTACATCAGACAAGGGGCTGGTTCGTATCACTTAGGATCTTTTTCAAGTTTGCAGTACTTTGATTCTGTGCTAAAGATAGGGAATAAGAAGGAATAATTATTTAATTAATGATTTATTGAATGATAGGAGTAGGGACCCCCTCGTTGCCTAAAAATTGGTAAGATATTAGAAATAAAAAGAAAGCACTACTTATAATGGCATTGCATTGCACACACAGCTAACCTACTCTGAGAGAGAAAGAGAAGAGCCAATTTAATATTACAAGCAATTTTGTTCAGTGTCCCTCTAATTGATCACATGCCCCCAAATAAGCATGAGACAAGACCTGGGTATCTTCTCTTCCTTCAGTCAACTCAGTTCCCACTGTCCTTCACTGGGGACAAACTCTGGCACTCTGCTTATAATTCTGGTTATCAAGGATATGAATTTTTGAATTTTCAAACATCATGGCTCCCCAAAATATAAGGCAAATACTTATTACAGTTCTCAAGAGTATGTGTTCCAACACTAGAAAAATGGTGATGTGGATTTATTGAGAAGGGGCATATTAGGCCCACTTTTGTATAATGTACTTGTGTATAAGGAATTTTTAAGGATTTTTTTTTTTTTACTGTGAAAATTCACCTTAAATATTAATCTTAGAAACTTTTGAGTGAGATTTGACTCCAGGGAAGAATAAATTAATGGAAATTGCACTATCCCTGAAAATACAAATTTTATAAGTTCCAGAAGGATCCTTGGAAGCCAGGGCATTTCAGAACAACTCTAATATGATGTTGTCCTTCCAATAAAACATTGCTCATCACAACTATCTGAGAAAAAGAGTGAGTGGAGGCTTTCTTCAGCCCTCATATCTTGTGTATAGAAAGTTCCTACAGGTATGTTAAGTGGTTAAGTTTCTGGATCCTCTTCTTGCAGCCTGCTTAGGTAAAATGCTGATTCAGGACTTTCACTTGTCAATCACTTTTTCCAGTGGGACCCAAAATAGTTTTTGAAAAATGTTGTCTTGTCTAAATTTACCCAGATGCTGTGATTTAATTTGCAACTGGAAGATACAGTTTGGGCATTCTTTTTTTCCCTTTGTTTTCCATAAGCTTTTTCTCCTTTTCTATTTTGCAATATAAAATAAAGGACAAGACTTTATGGTGATTAAAAAGCACACATAGCAATTCCACAAATGTTGCTAGGCAACAAGGGCCACGCATTAGCTCAATGAATGGATTCTGGGCATCTGCACGAAGGAGAAATATGAGGAGCTTATGAGTGAACTGTCTTGATAACCACAGGGGTTAGTGCTTTTTGACACACATGCTGTTGGATATGCCTGAGAAAGGGAAAAGGAACACTTATTTTAAACCTTTCCGGTGGTTTATTTTTTCAAAATGTGTTTAGAATTCTCCTTGATGGAAATTTGACACAGTGTGTTATAATGATCATTATCTCAAGGTGGAAAGTAGGTAAATATGACCTGTTTCTATTTCTCTAGTGCAGGGCTACACCTATAGCCTGAGTTATTTTAACACCCTCCCTCCTGATCCTAATAGGCATGCTTTCTCTCCCTCCCATACCAGTCCATTCACTCAGCTGATAAATTACAAAGGCATATTCTATCTGCTAGTAAGCAGCTCCTCTCCCTTGCGATCAGCATTTACCCTCTTCAGTTGCTGTGATAATATAATATTGTTGACTATAAGAAGTCTGCTTTATTTTATTCTTATTACAAAGCAGTACATGATCATTAACAAAAAAGCAGAAAAATACAGACACATGAATGAACATTAGTATCTGTGTTCATCTTCACCAGAAAGAATAATGTAATGTAAATTAAGGCAGTGTAAATACCTTGGTGCGTATAATTCTAGATTATTTTCTGTACATATACAGACAGATTTTTTTTCTTCTATCACCCATATAAAAAAGTCATAACTTAGCTTATAAACTCCACAATAGCCAACATAGTTTTTAATGACTTCTGCACTACACCAGGATCATTTAAGTATTTTAATGAAACTTGGAAGACTAATTAACAGAAAAAATGATCAGCTATAAGATAACTCTACTAATCTTATTGCATTTTCCTGTTAATTGCCTGAACCCAATCATAGTTAGCTTTATTAATTACAGACTCTTATATCATTATTTCCTTTCCATTTTGATATGGTTTGGATATTTGTCCCTTCTAAATCTTATGTTGAATTGTAATCCTCATTGTTGGAGGTGGGGCCTGGTAGGAGGTGACTGGATTATGGGGATAGATTTCTCATGAATGATTTAATGCCATCTTTGTGCTGTTCTCACAATAGTGAGTGATTTCTCACGAGATCTGGTTGTTTACAAGTGTATGGTCCCTCCCAGTTCCCTCTCTCTTGCTCCTGCTTTGGTGCCTGCTTCTGCTTCACCTTCTGCCATGAGTTAAGGCACCCTGGGGTGCCAAGCAGATGCTGGTGCCTTGCTTGTACAGACTACCCAACCATAAACCAATTAAACCTCTTTTGTTTATAAATTACCCAGTCTCAGGTATTTATAGCAATGCAAGGACAGCCTAACACACACTTCTTGTAGTATTACCCTAGTCAAGTCTCTCTATTTTTTTTTTTTAGACGGAATCTTGCCCTGTCACCCAGGTTAGAATGCAGTGGCGCAATCTTGGCTCACTGCAACCTCCACCTCCCAGGTTCAAGTGATTCTCCTGCCTCAGCCTCCTGAGTAGCTGGGATTACAGGAGCATGCCACCATGCCCAGCTAATTTTCGTATTTTTAGTAAAGACATGGTTTCACAGTGTTGGTCAGACTGGTCTCAAACTTCTGACCTCGTGATCTGCCCGTCTCGGCCTCTCAAAGTGCTGGGATTACAGGCATGGGCTACCGCACCCGGTCTACCTTAATCAAGTCTCTTACCTGGTTCTTACAGTAATGAATTAATCAATTAATCAGGACTCTGGTTTCAAATTTCAGAAACTTCAACCCAAAGGGACTCAAGCAAAAGGCAAAGTGTGGCTGCATTATTAAAAGTTGCAGTAGGAGGGGCTAGCTGAATGCATAGTGGAAGTCATAACTGAATGCATAGTGGAAGTCAGCAAGGCTTAGCTTCACTCCCACTGTCTCTCAGCAATTCCCTCTTCTGTAACACCTTCATTCCTGAGCCAGCTCTCTCCAAAATGTGAGGAGATGGCCAACAGCATCTCTAAGCTTCTACGTTCTCAGGAATTCTAGGTGAAAAAGCAGTCCTCTGATTTAGTCCTGGGAGTCACTCTGATTGCACCCTTCTGAACCAATCACTGTAGCCAGGTGTCTGGTGCTCTGAGTAGGGCCAGACTTACAGAACATGCCCACTCTGAAGCCTGGTGACACTGTTCACCCCACCCAAAACTCAAGAACCCAAGAGTCAAGGAGGAGTCATTCCCCAAAAGCAAAATCAGGGTGCTATCAGCAAGGATACTGTGCAGTCAAAAGCAGCAACCTTTCCTGTGTGTTTCATCTACTCTTTCTGATCCACTCTACACTCTTCTCCAGCCAAGCTCAGCATATGGACCATATCAACCAGCTCCTTTCCCTCTGGCTTCCAGTTGGGCTTACTCAACTGGATGCATTAGCAGGAGAGTGAAGTCACTGTATTTCTTCATCTCCTGCCTTGGTGGGTTACAGGTTGGCAGCAACTGTGTTTCTGATCTCTTTGTGGGGTCTGATGATAACTTTCTCCCCTTGGCCCTTGAGGCACAAGGATGATAACAGCTCACCATTGTGCTAAGCTCCAGGGTATTCCACCATCCTTTGTTGATTTTAACCTTGCACACACCTTTAACTCATTTATGCCTGCTTTTCCTTTCCTATAGGACCTCCTATCAGGCTGCTCACCCTATCACTGTTTCTTCATGTCAACCACAAATTTGGTTAGCCATTAAGGTCTTCATTCAAGAAGTGGATGTGAATATTAAAACTTCAAAGCTAAGGGCCACTGTCAATTTAATCCAAATGGCCAGTTATTATGACCTAGGCTTTGGTGACCACAGAAGTATACTGAAGTTTGTGACACATACAGTTTATTCCAATCGCTTTCATTTTGGGTTGATTTAGTAGGGTATATCTGGAACATACCCTGTGAAGGTTATATTTTAGTGGAGATTATCTTGATTCTCTAGTAGGATTGAAAAGAAAGTGAACGAAGAAAGGAAAGAAGAAAGTAAGAAAAGAATGGAGGGAGGAAAGAAGGAAGACAGAGAAAAAAGTAAAAGAACCTAGGAATAGGAGTTTTGATCTTGGAGTAAGGAAACCTTAGAATTCAGTCCAACTTTGTTTTTGACCATTGTAGGTGGCCTCGGGACATCTTCCCTTTTCACTGGACCTCATTGTCCTGACTTGTAGACACTAGGATTGGACCAGACCATTTTTAAGGTCCCTTCAGGTTTTATAATCTATGAAGTTCTAATGAACTACAATTAATGATGCTTGCAAGAAAAAATGCCCTTTCACTGCCTGTTCAAAGAAAATTAAGATACTTTACTAAATTAGCTAAATATATTTTTTTCTGACCAAGAAAGCAAAATCTTTTTGAAAACTACACATTAAGTTAATTATGGAATGAAAACCCAAGGTTCCACCTGCCCTCAATTCAAAACAAACTTGTTTTTGTTCAGATTCTTGCTACAGACCAAATTTTATGTACAGACAACGTGGGGCTATCAATAGGGATCTGCAGTGAAGCCCAAGGAAAACACTAATGAAGCCAGCAGGAGCCCACAAAGCCTAGCCATCGACACAATGCAA
>NC_044551.1:112432540-112440569 GCF_007565055.1 Rhinopithecus roxellana | reverse complement strand
TTAGATACTTCATAGCGCAGTGAAGCTTACGGTGACAAAGGAAATATACTCAGTTGAAAACTAGAAAGAAGCTTTCTTAGAAACTTCTTGGTGATGTGTGAATTCATCTCACAGAGTTACACTTATGTTCGTGGAGCAGTCCATTAACACTGTCTTTGAGGAAACTGAGAAGGGCTTCTTTGGATCGCATTGAGGCCTACGCTGATAAAGGAAATTTCATCCGTTCAAAACGTGAAAGAACTTTCTGAGACTTCTTTCTGATCTGTGAGTTCATCTCACAGACTTATAACTTAAACCTCCTCAGGAAGCAGTTTGCTATCACTCTTTTCGTGGAATCTTTAAAGTGATACTTGGGAGCCCAGAATAGGGGCCCATGGTGAAAAGGAAATCTCCTCACATAATAACTAGAGAGAAGCTTTCTAGAGATTGCTTTCTGATTGTGACTTCATCTCACAGAGTTTCCACCCTTCCCTTCTTGGAACAGTTTGCTACACTGTTGTCCTGGATTCTGCAAAGTGATATTTGGGAGCTCATTGAGGGCTATGGTGAAAAAGCAAATCCTCCCATAATAACTGGAGAGAAGCTCTCTGAGAAACTGCATTGCCATGTGTGAATGCAACTCACAGAGTTACACGTTTCTCTTCAGTGATCAGTTTGCTAACACAGTTTTCTAGAAATCTGCATTAGATACTTCATAGCGCAGTGAAGCTTACGGTGACAAAGGAAATATACTCAGTTGAAAACTAGAAAGAAGCTTTCTTAGAAACTTCTTGGTGATGTGTGAATTCATCTCACAGAGTTACACTTATGTTTCGTGGAGCAGTCCATTAACACTGTCTTTGAGGAAACTGAGAAGGGCTTCTTTGGATCGCATTGAGGCCTACGCTGATAAAGGAAATTTCATCCGTTCAAAACGTGAAAGAAGCTTTCTGAGAAACTTCTTTCTGATCTGTGAGTTCATCTCACAGACTTATAACTTAAACCTCAGGAAGCAGTTTGCTATCACTTTTCGTGGAATCTTTAAAGTGATACTTGGGAGCCCATAATAGGGGCCCATGGTGAAAAAGGAAATCTCCTCACATAATAACTAGAGAGAAGCTTTCTAGAGATTGCTTTCTGATGTGTGACTTCATCTCACAGAGTTCCACCCTTCCCTTCTTGGAACAGTTTGCTACACTGTTGTCCTGGATTCTGCAAAGTGATATTTGGGAGCTCATTGAGGGCTATGGTGAAAAAGCAAATATCCTCCCATAATAACTGGAGAGAAGCTCTCTGAGAAACTGCATTGCCATGTGTGAATGCAACTCACAGAGTTACACGTTTCTCTCAGTGATCAGTTTGCTAACACAGTTTTCTAGAAATCTGCATTAGATACTTCATAGCGCAGTGAAGCTTACGGTGACAAAGGAAATATACTCAGTTGAAAACTAGAAAGAAGCTTTCTTAGAAACTTCTTGGTGATGTGTGAATTCATCTCACAGAGTTACACTTATGTTTCGTGGAGCAGTCCATTAACACTGTCTTTGAGGAAACTGAGAAGGGCTTCTTTGGATCGCATTGAGGCCTACGCTGATAAAGGAAATTTCATCCGTTCAAAACGTGAAAGAAGCTTTCTGAGAAACTTCTTTCTGATCTGTGAGTTCATCTCACAGACTTATAACTTAAACCTCAGGAAGCAGTTTGCTATCACTCTTTTCGTGGAATCTTTAAAGTGATACTTGGGAGCCCAGAATAGGGGCCCATGGTGAAAAAGGAAATCTCCTCACATAATAACTAGAGAGAAGCTTTCTAGAGATTGCTTTCTGATGTGTGACTTCATCTCACAGAGTTCCACCCTTCCCTTCTTGGAACAGTTTGCTACCACTGTTGTCCTGGATTCTGCAAAGTGATATTTGGGAGCTCATTGAGGGCTATGGTGAAAAAGCAAATATCCTCCCATAATAACTGGAGAGAAGCTCTCTGAGAAACTGCATTGCCATGTGTGAATGCAACTCACAGAGTTACACGTTTCTCTTCAGTGATCAGTTTGCTAACACAGTTTTCTAGAAATCTGCATTAGATACTTCATAGCGCAGTGAAGCTTACGGTGACAAAGGAAATATACTCAGTTGAAAACTAGAAAGAAGCTTTCTTAGAAACTTCTTGGTGATGTGTGAATTCATCTCACAGAGTTACACTTATGTTTCGTGGAGCAGTCCATTAACACTGTCTTTGAGGAAACTGAGAAGGGCTTCTTTGGATCGCATTGAGGCCTACGCTGATAAAGGAAATTTCATCCGTTCAAAACGTGAAAGAAGCTTTCTGAGAAACTTCTTTCTGATCTGTGAGTTCATCTCACAGACTTATAACTTAAACCTCAGGAAGCAGTTTGCTATCACTCTTTTCGTGGAATCTTTAAAGTGATACTTGGGAGCCCAGAATAGGGGCCCATGGTGAAAAAGGAAATCTCCTCACATAATAACTAGAGAGAAGCTTTCTAGAGATTGCTTTCTGATGTGTGACTTCATCTCACAGAGTTCCACCCTTCCCTTCTTGGAACAGTTTGCTACCACTGTTGTCCTGGATTCTGCAAAGTGATATTTGGGAGCTCATTGAGGGCTATGGTGAAAAAGCAAATATCCTCCCATAATAACTGGAGAGAAGCTCTCTGAGAAACTGCATTGCCATGTGTGAATGCAACTCACAGAGTTACACGTTTCTCTTCAGTGATCAGTTTGCTAACACAGTTTTCTAGAAATCTGCATTAGATACTTCATAGCGCAGTGAAGCTTACGGTGACAAAGGAAATATACTCAGTTGAAAACTAGAAAGAAGCTTTCTTAGAAACTTCTTGGTGATGTGTGAATTCATCTCACAGAGTTACACTTATGTTTCGTGGAGCAGTCCATTAACACTGTCTTTGAGGAAACTGAGAAGGGCTTCTTTGGATCGCATTGAGGCCTACGCTGATAAAGGAAATTTCATCCGTTCAAAACGTGAAAGAAGCTTTCTGAGAAACTTCTTTCTGATCTGTGAGTTCATCTCACAGACTTATAACTTAAACCTCAGGAAGCAGTTTGCTATCACTCTTTTCGTGGAATCTTTAAAGTGATACTTGGGAGCCCAGAATAGGGGCCCATGGTGAAAAAGGAAATCTCCTCACATAATAACTAGAGAGAAGCTTTCTAGAGATTGCTTTCTGATGTGTGACTTCATCTCACAGAGTTCCACCCTTCCCTTCTTGGAACAGTTTGCTACCACTGTTGTCCTGGATTCTGCAAAGTGATATTTGGGAGCTCATTGAGGGCTATGGTGAAAAAGCAAATATCCTCCCATAATAACTGGAGAGAAGCTCTCTGAGAAACTGCATTGCCATGTGTGAATGCAACTCACAGAGTTACACGTTTCTCTTCAGTGATCAGTTTGCTAACACAGTTTTCTAGAAATCTGCATTAGATACTTCATAGCGCAGTGAAGCTTACGGTGACAAAGGAAATATACTCAGTTGAAAACTAGAAAGAAGCTTTCTTAGAAACTTCTTGGTGATGTGTGAATTCATCTCACAGAGTTACACTTATGTTTCGTGGAGCAGTCCATTAACACTGTCTTTGAGGAAACTGAGAAGGGCTTCTTTGGATCGCATTGAGGCCTACGCTGATAAAGGAAATTTCATCCGTTCAAAACGTGAAAGAAGCTTTCTGAGAACTTCTTTCTGATCTGTGAGTTCATCTCACAGACTTATAACTTAAACCTCAGGAAGCAGTTTGCTATCACTCTTTTCGTGGAATCTTTAAAGTGATACTTGGGAGCCCAGAATAGGGGCCCATGGTGAAAAAGGAAATCTCCTCACATAATAACTAGAGAGAAGCTTTCTAGAGATTGCTTTCTGATGTGTGACTTCATCTCACAGAGTTCCACCCTTCCCTTCTTGGAACAGTTTGCTACACTGTTGTCCTGGATTCTGCAAAGTGATATTTGGGAGCTCATTGAGGGCTATGGTGAAAAAGCAAATATCCTCCCATAATAACTGGAGAGAAGCTCTCTGAGAAACTGCATTGCCATGTGTGAATGCAACTCACAGAGTTACACGTTTCTCTTCAGTGATCAGTTTGCTAACACAGTTTTCTAGAAATCTGCATTAGATACTTCATAGCGCAGTGAAGCTTACGGTGACAAAGGAAATATACTCAGTTGAAAACTAGAAAGAAGCTTTCTTAGAAACTTCTTGGTGATGTGTGAATTCATCTCACAGAGTTACACTTATGTTTCGTGGAGCAGTCCATTAACACTGTCTTTGAGGAAACTGAGAAGGGCTTCTTTGGATCGCATTGAGGCCTACGCTGATAAAGGAAATTTCATCCGTTCAAAACGTGAAAGAAGCTTTCTGAGAACTTCTTTCTGATCTGTGAGTTCATCTCACAGACTTATAACTTAAACCTCAGGAAGCAGTTTGCTATCACTCTTTTCGTGGAATCTTTAAAGTGATACTTGGGAGCCCATAGGGGCCCATGGTGAAAAAGGAAATCTCCTCACATAATAACTAGAGAGAAGCTTTCTAGAGATTGCTTTCTGATGTGTGACTTCATCTCACAGAGTTCCACCCTTCCCTTCTTGGAACAGTTTGCTACCACTGTTGTCCTGGATTCTGCAAAGTGATATTTGGGAGCTCATTGAGGGCTATGGTGAAAAAGCAAATATCCTCCCATAATAACTGGAGAGAAGCTCTCTGAGAAACTGCATTGCCATGTGTGAATGCAACTCACAGAGTTACACGTTTCTCTTCAGTGATCAGTTTGCTAACACAGTTTTCTAGAAATCTGCAATTAGATACTTCATAGCGCAGTGAAGCTTACGGTGACAAAGGAAATATACTCAGTTGAAAACTAGAAAGAAGCTTTCTTAGAAACTTCTTGGTGATGTGTGAATTCATCTCACAGAGTTACACTTATGTTTCGTGGAGCAGTCCATTAACACTGTCTTTGAGGAAACTGAGAAGGGCTTCTTTGGATCGCATTGAGGCCTACGCTGATAAAGGAAATTTCATCCGTTCAAAACGTGAAAGAAGCTTTCTGAGAAACTTCTTTCTGATCTGTGAGTTCATCTCACAGACTTATAACTTAAACCTCAGGAAGCAGTTTGCTATCACTCTTTTCGTGGAATCTTTAAAGTGATACTTGGGGAGCCATAGGGGCCCATGGTGAAAAAGGAAATCTCCTCACATAATAACTAGAGAGAAGCTTTCTAGAGATTGCTTTCTGATGTGTGACTTCATCTCACAGAGTTCCACCCTTCCCTTCTTGGAACAGTTTGCTAACACTGTTGTCCTGGATTCTGCAAAGTGATATTTGGGAGCTCATTGAGGGCTATGGTGAAAAAGCAAATATCCTCCCATAATAACTGGAGAGAAGCTCTCTGAGAAACTGCATTGCCATGTGTGAATGCAACTCACAGAGTTACACGTTTCTTCAGTGATCAGTTTGCTAACACAGTTTTCTAGAAATCTGCATTAGATACTTCATAGCGCAGTGAAGCTTACGGTGACAAAGGAAATATACTCAGTTGAAAACTAGAAAGAAGCTTTCTTAGAAACTTCTTGGTGATGTGTGAATTCATCTCACAGAGTTACACTTATGTTTCGTGGAGCAGTCCATTAACACTGTCTTTGAGGAAACTGAGAAGGGCTTCTTTGGATCGCATTGAGGCCTACGCTGATAAAGGAAAAATTTCATCCGTTCAAAACGAAAGAAGCTGGCTTCTTCTGATCTTTCTGATCGAGTTCATCTCACAGACTTATAACTTAAACCTCAGGAAGCAGTTTGCTATCACTCTTTTCGTGGAATCTTTAAAGTGATACTTGGGAGCCCATAATAGGGGCCCATGGTGAAAAAGGAAATCTCCTCACATAATAACTAGAGAGAAGCTTTCTAGAGATTGCTTTCTGATGTGTGACTTCATCTCACAGAGTTCCACCCTTCCCTTCTTGGAACAGTTTGCTAACACTGTTGTCCTGGATTCTGCAAAGTGATATTTGGGAGCTCATTGAGGGCTATGGTGAAAAAGCAATATCCTCCCATAATAACTGGAGAGAAGCTCTCTGAGAAACTGCATTGCCATGTGTGAATGCAACTCACAGAGTTACACGTTTCTCTTCAGTGATCAGTTTGCTAACACAGTTTTCTAGAAATCTGCATTAGATACTTCATAGCGCAGTGAAGCTTACGGTGACAAAGGAAATATACTCAGTGAAAACTAGAAAGAAGCTTTCTTAGAAACTTCTTGGTGATGTGTGAATTCATCTCACAGAGTTACACTTATGTTTCGTGGAGCAGTCCATTAACACTGTCTTTGAGGAAACTGAGAAGGGCTTCTTTGGATCGCATTGAGGCCTACGCTGATAAAAAATTTCATCCGTTCAAAACGTGAAAGAAGCTTTCTGAGAAACTTCTTTCTGATCTGTGAGTTCATCTCACAGACTTATAACTTAAACCTCAGGAAGCAGTTTGCTATCACTTTTCGTGGAATCTTTAAAGTGATACTTGGGAGCCCATAGGGGCCCATGGTGAAAAAGGAAATCTCCTCACATAATAACTAGAGAGAAGCTTTCTAGAGATTGCTTTCTGATGTGTGACTTCATCTCACAGAGTTCCACCCTTCCCTTCTTGGAACAGTTTGCTAACACTGTTGTCCTGGATTCTGCAAAGTGATATTTGGGAGCTCATTGAGGGCTATGGTGAAAAAGCAAATATCCTCCCATAATAACTGGAGAGAAGCTCTCTGAGAAACTGCATTGCCATGTGTGAATGCAACTCACAGAGTTACACGTTTCTCTTCAGTGATCAGTTTGCTAACACAGTTTTCTAGAAATCTGCATTAGATACTTCATAGCGCAGTGAAGCTTACGGTGACAAAGGAAATATACTCAGTTGAAAACTAGAAAGAAGCTTTCTTAGAAACTTCTTGGTGATGTGTGAATTCATCTCACAGAGTTACACTTATGTTTCGTGGAGCAGTCCATTAACACTGTCTTTGAGGAAACTGAGAAGGGCTTCTTTGGATCGCATTGAGGCCTACGCTGATAAAGGAAATTTCATCCGTTCAAAACGTGAAAGAAGCTTTCTGAGAAACTTCTTTCTGATCTGTGAGTTCATCTCACAGACTTATAACTTAAACCTCAGGAAGCAGTTTGCTATCACTCTTTTCGTGGAATCTTTAAAGTGATACTTGGGAGCCCAATAGGGGCCCATGGTGAAAAAGGAAATCTCCTCACATAATAACTAGAGAGAAGCTTTCTAGAGATTGCTTTCTGATGTGTGACTTCAATCTCACAGAGTTCCACCCTTCCCTTCTTGGAACAGTTTGCTACCACTGTTGTCCTGGATTCTGCAAAGTGATATTGGGGAGCTCATTTGAGGGCTATGGTGAAAAAGCAGCTATCCTCCCATAATAACTGGAGAGAAGCTCTCTGAGAAACTGCATTGCCATGTGAATGCAACTCACAGAGTTACACGTTTCTCTTCAGTGATCAGTTTGCTAACACAGTTTTCTAGAAATCTGCAGTTAGATACTTCATAGCGCAGTGAAGCTTACGGTGACAAAGGAAATATACTCAGTTGAAAACTAGAAAGAAGCTTTCTTAGAAACTTCTTGGTGATGTGTGAATTCATCTCACAGAGTTACACTTATGTTTCGTGGAGCAGTCCATTAACACTGTCTTTGAGGAAACTGAGAAGGGCTTCTTTGGATCGCATTGAGGCCTACGCTGATAAAGGAAATTTCATCCGTTCAAAACGTGAAAGAAGCTTTCTGAGAAACTTCTTTCTGATCTGTGAGTTCATCTCACAGACTTATAACTTAAACCTCAGGAAGCAGTTTGCTATCACTCTTTTCGTGGAATCTTTAAAGTGATACTTGGGAGCCCATAATAGGGGCCCATGGTGAAAAAGGAAATCTCCTCACATAATAACTAGAGAGAAGCTTTCTAGAGATTGCTTTCTGATGTGTGACTTCATCTCACAGAGTTCCACCCTTCCCTTCTTGGAACAGTTTGCTA